>NW_026087545.1:0-51083 GCF_022539395.1 Myiozetetes cayanensis
ACTACCAAGCTATTATTTAACCTTACACTCCATTACAGTTTCTGCTTGAATACACTGAACAATTAGTTGTCAACGAAATAAGAATTTATCGTATTCTGTTGCCGGGGACTGTTCACTACTCCATTGCTCCAGCATCCTGTTGCTGTGGTTTCAAGACCAACCCATAGTTTCTGTGAATGTTTTTGTGGATTTCATAACTTCATCTGACATCAATAATACCTCTTTTCTCCAAATCAGTTACCACCTTGTCAATTCCCAAATGTGTGGCAGCTGGCAAGGGATATTGTCTCACATTAGCAACCTTAGAGGGTGGTAGAGGTGTGGACACTTCTAATAATTTAACAATTTTTGGTTCATCTGAGTCCACTACCTAATTGTAATCATCATCTGTATAAGGCCATTCTTCATCCCCATGTATGCAAATTGGGGGAGTATTTACAAAGTCAAGTAAATCCCCTTGTGGAGCTGATGACACTGGTTTATCAGGCATTGATTTATTTCCTGCCAGATGATTTCTCCCTGCTAAATTGAGCCCTTTGGTCAGTGATTGGCACTAAAGGAGGAGGATTGGAGGTTGGCAGTTGGTGTGTCATATAATACCTGCCAGTGCACTACCAGTGCTACAGCTCTATGCCAAAGATTGTTACGTTCTTTACCAGACTTTGGGTTCTATTTTGATTTGGATTTTTTGGGTTCTATTTTGATTTGGGTTTAACAGTTTGAACCTGGCAAAGCCATTGTGGGGGATTTGGGGCCTTGACAGTAGTTGACCCAATCCAACCCATATGGTGCTCATAATTCACTATCTCTTGCATGAACTCATTCCAGGTAGTTACATGTACTGGTTGTCCTTGCCTAGGGCGAGCATCCTAATCTTGTGCATGTAGGGTATATGCTGCGTTCTGGGCACAGGTGTCCCATATACAGTTCTGGGAGTTTGCTACAAAGGTCTTAAGACTATTTATAAGGCCACAGATAAGAGGAGTATACCTGGCCAGATCAATAGGGGCTAACATTGGGAATCTCCTCAACATATCTGTTTCATACATAGTCTGGATACAAGCTGTCTTCTGAACAGAGGCAGCTGAGTTGGAGAATCCAGTGGTATCGATAACCACTGGGTCTCCTCTCTCTTGAGGGTCTATTCCTCCTGTCCACTAAGCTACTCATGCAGTTGAGGAATAATTGTGATCCCCTGGGGTGGTAGTTAAAAATGAACCAGGGTCCCAGTAACCTCTTACTTCTTCTTCACTTAACAATATTCAATATCCCCCTGTAAGGGAGAGTCCTAGGGCAACCAAAAAGAACTTCAGGGCACTGGGGCTGATGCCTTAGAATTCTTAAGATTTGTAGCATGTCGATTTTTAATATAGCTGTATAGTTTCTAACACTTTGGGAAGGGCAGTTAACTGAAACTCCTTTCTAACACTTCATATCAAATTCCCGAAATTCTTCCAGTTTTGTTTAATGTTCTTTTCAAGAAAAAGGGCTTAGTGAGTATGTCTTGTTTGGGACATGTACCTAGAAAGATATCATTGTAGACAAAGCAATCTAGAAGGCCCGGAGACCTTGGAGAAGCTCCAAAGAAGGGACGAGATGTGCATGACATGAGAATGGTGAAGATGAGGAAGAAAGGGGTCCTGAGACCTCCGACTCAGTTCCAGGAAGGCATGATAAAGGGTGGCCCTGTGGGAGGTTCGGGGTAATTTTTGGATTGGACACATCCATTAGATAGGATAATTAATTAGAGCTATAAAAATACTGTATTGTACACTATGGTACACTTTTGTGTGTAGTGTGCCTTAAAGAGCTTTAATTAAAGACTGCTATCTACTTTAATATTGTCCAGAAAGTTCTTTTCTTCCATTTTAGGCAACAGGGAAACTGGTTGAAGGGACAGGAGCACAGGTGGTGTTTTCCTCAATCCCTTCATTAGCAGGAAAGAATGCTGCAAGGAACTGGAGAACCCATCTTATCAACACATGGCATAAAGACTGGTGCCACCGGTGGAATTTTGGCTTTTTTTATCATGGAACAGTTTATACGACACCAGGCCTGCTGGAGACAGATAGGGTTTGCCTGTCTAAAAGGGGGAAAAGGATTCTAGCCTGTGAATTGGCAGGACTGACTGAGAGGGATTTAGACTAGGCTTGAAGGGGGAAGGGGATACGACCAGGCTTGCCAGAGATGAGTCTAGGGGTGTGGCAGTCTAAAAAACAAACTAACATGATCCCAGTATGGGGTAAAACTGGAATGCTTTATTGGACAGAAAACACATTTTTAAGGGCCTCAGGGGCTGGACATGTTAATGGGAGGACGGGTTATGATAATTAGGAAGTTACACAAGTTTTTACTACAGTTTCCAAAAAGGTTAATTTTTCTTCAAGTAGGATCAAAGGAATTAATGGGTTTTAGACCTAGTTTAGTAACATAATCTCAAAAAGTTCTTTCTTGCTTCTGCTGGAGCCAGCTTAATCTATAAGGTTGTACTTTGATAGATCTTGTGACAGGGGTCCAGCTTCTTAGATCACGGGATGTTTGTCAGCCTCTGTTTTCCAAGGTTTGCCACTCAAACCCTGCAAGCTTCTTTCTGCTGACAGCTTGGTTTGGACTGCTACATAGGGGTGGAAGGCTAGTGTTGGGGGTGAAATCAATAGCCCAGCTCAAGTGCATCTTACACCAATGCAGCAGTATGGGTAACAAACAGGAGGAGCTGGAAGCCATTGTGCAGGAGGAAAGCTATGATGTAGTTTCCATCACAGAAACATGGTGGCTCGCCAAGCCACTCTCCATCATTTTTCAGTAGTCCTGGCTAACCAGGGAGGTGATGGCAGAAAGGCACAAAAAGAGTTAACAGTAGCTAAACTGGTACACCTTGCTCTGCTGAGCCAGGAGAAGATAATTGCTTATAAAAAATGTTCGTTCTGCCTGCCTCGCTAGAAAAACATTGTGAGAGCACTAGTTAATGTCTTGTTCTGTTCTGTTTACTGGACCAAAGGTTCATTAGAGAAAGAATGCCAGGGAGTAGTATACAATAGACCACAAGGTAATAAATCAGGTAAACTAGATGTCTGAATTAGATATAGGAGGCCCAGAGCCAGGATTTAGCAAGCTTGAAGAATTCAGGTCACCTAACAAAGAAATTGAAGAGGTCAGATCAAGGAAGAACATCAGAACGACCACCAGGGGATGAAGGCTCAGGGTGTCGACCACCACAGTAACAGACTATGCATGTTCAAAGAGAATTCTGGAAAGTGTTCGCCCAGAGACCAGCCTACTTATTAATATATGTGTTAGAAGGTGTAACCATGTATCTAAAGTGTATAAAATGGCTTGTTTTTGCACTTTCGAGCTGAGCAAGTCTGTGCAGTGAGAACTGCCTTGCTCCCAATGTCGCAATAAACAAATACCTTGCTGTTTAAAGATCATAGAATCATAGAATTAACTGGGTTGAAAGAGACCTTCGAGATCATCAAGTCTAACCCTTGATCCAACCCCACTGTGATTACTAGATCATGGCACTCAGTGCCACATCCAGCCTCATCTTAAAAACCTCCAGGGACGGTGAATCCACTACCTCTCTGGGCAGACCATTCCAATGGCAAAAGATGCAAAGATCCAAAGTCTCTGAACAATTCTTTTATTCCGAGGTTTTTCGGCATCAGAGGTCCCATGCAACTGGAGGTTGGCCAATGTGACACTCCATATGAAGGGTCAGAAAGAGCATTTGAGGAACTACAGACCTGTCATCCTGACTGCAGTGCCCAGGAAGGTTATGGAACAGTTTATCTTGAGTATGATCACATGGCATATATAGGACAACCAGGTGATCAGGGCCAACCAGCATGGGTTTAGGAAAGGCAGGTTGACCAACCTGATCTCCTTTCATGACCAGGTGACCCTCCTAGTGGATGAGGGAAAAGCTGTGGATGTAGTCTACCTGGACTTCAACAAAGCCTTTGATACTGTCTCCTACAGTATTCTTCTGGAAAAGCTGACAGCTCATGGATTGGACAGGTGCGCTCTTCCCTGGATTAAAAACTGGCTGGTTGGTCAGTAAGTCAAGCATTGGAACACACTGCCCAGGGAGAAGGTAGAGGTGTTCAAGAAAAAACTGGACATGGCCCTTAGTGCTATGGTCTAGTTGACAAGGTGGAGATTGGTCAAAGGTTGGACTCAATGATATTGAATCTTCTGTGATTCTGTGAAATGAGTGCTTGCTACTCCCCAATCAGAAATTGTCTGGAGACAAAAGCTCAAAGCACTCTTTGATCAGGAAGAACTGACAGAAACTTTTAGAGTTTGTTAGAAATAAAAGCCTCTGGTATCTACATGCTGCAATAATTTTATATGTTGTCTAATTAAAACACAGTAGCTCTTCACCCTGCCACCACATCAACTTGCCCTTTCATCATTAAAGGGCTCAGACTTGAAGAGCCATTGCATCTTCCTCTTGTTCTCCTTCCTTTGCAACAAAAGGAAGAGTAGGAAAAATGTAGACCCACTGTTGAACGGTGTGTGAAAGGCAAGGCACTAACTGCAATATGATTTGCTTAGAAGAATAAACACTGTATGGGACTATGAGCTTTTACTTCAGGGTCAATATGACCTGAAGACCCAACCTAAACCAGCTTTCAATAGCTGAGAACACCCCATATTGATGATAAAACAATAGGAGATTTGCCTTAGGAAACAAGGCCAGATCAACAGCTGACCAGAATCCAGTACTCCACCTGCACAAGACATCAATTTAGAACAACGAAGATTAGCATAGTATTGACCATATGTCTATACCACTTGCACAGCACAAGCACGTACTGATCCTGCATGGGCCAGGAACATACTGACTATATGAGCAATAGAATCCAATTAGCCCACCCCTTTATATGGGTGATTTGGTTAGTCTACATAACTGTATTGTAACATACATGAACCCTGACTTCCTTTATATTAGGGAACTGCATGGATTAGACTGGGGTCCTGTTTTACACATTTCTAAATATGTGTCCCAGTTTAAATGAGACAAGGGTCTTTTGCTGAGGATGTTATGAGAAAAGACCCAAACTCCTCCCTCTAAGCAATTATAAATCCGAAATTAAGAGGCTCCAATTGAAGGAAAACAAATTATGGAAAAGGAAAAATAACAGCCCTTTATTAAAAGGTATGTGTGTATTAACAGAAAACACGAAAAAACCCAAGTAAAACAACCAAATACTCCTGTACCCACAAATAATCCCCTTCAAAAAACAAACAAACTGATAAACAGGCAAAGGGAAAAGTAAACAGTTCAATTTTGCCCCCTTTGGTGCAATTCCTACCACAGTCAATACGGGGTGCCATTGGGTCACTGGAGATGCAGAGCTTGTAATGTCCTATAGCAGTCACCAGGTGGCGCTGTTGGATCACGGAAGATGCAGAACTTGTAGTGTCCAGTTCCAGTCACCAGGTGGCACTGTGTCACCAGACACCCCACACAGTACCCAGGGCACCCCACGCTGCCAGACACCTCATGGTGCCCACAACAACCCGCAGCCCCCAGGGCAGGGAGAGCAGGTGGCACTCCTGGGTGCTGTCCTGGGTGGGGAGGGGTGGCCACCCCACTCTCACCACTCCGGTTGGTCGAAACCACTCTGCCCAGTCCTCTCTCTCTCTCTCTCCCCGGGGGAGCTCCGCACTCAGGGAACGGTGAAAGGGAAAAGCAAAAAAAGAAAAACCTCCAGAGGAGGAAAAAAAACCCCAACAGCTCCTGTCCGATGAAGAATTCAAGCCGGGCTCCCAGCTGGCAAGCGACTGAGAGAAGAGGCAGAACCCGCACCCAGCCTTCACACCCAACCTATGTTCCATCCACAGCCCAGCCCACCAAAAACTCCTCCTCCCCCCTTTGCCCAGGAGACAAGAGAAAAAAGAAAACAATAGTCTTTCGTCTCCCCCATTTCCTAGGAGACTAATTTTTCAGCCATTAACCAGCCCGGCTAGTTCTTTTGTACTCTTAAGTGCTTATCTGATAGCTCTTGATGGTTTACACAGGGTCAGGTGGAAGGGAAAGAAAATATTCCTTGCTTAGTTAAACCATGACAATATGAGAGAATAAACTCCCTTGGTAATTCTATAGTAAGCATCCTTGGCTCACTCTTCAGCCAGCAAAGAACTGACTTTTATGTATGACAGGGAAAACAGAAAAGACTGAGTTAATCAATACTTTCTTGCCCTTTTTTGTTACTGGTAAGATTTGCCTTAAGAAATCCCAGACCCCTGAGACAACTGGGGAAATTCCACAGGAAGGAAGACTCACCCTTGAGGCAGGATGATCAGGTTAAGGAATATTTAAACAAATTGAATGCAAATAAGTCTATGGGACCTGATGTGATGCACCTATAACTATGAGAGAGCTGGCTGATCATAGAATCATAGAATCATAGAATCATAGAATCATAGAATCATAGAATCATTTAGGTTGGAGTCCAATCATTAATCCAGCACTGCCAAGTCCACCACAAAACCATGTCCCTATGTGCTGCATCAACACATCTTTTAAAAACCTCCAGGGATGGTGACTCAAAAACTTTCATGGTACCTTGTTCCAATGACTGACCAGCCTTTCAGTGAAGAAAATTTTCCTAATTTCCAACCTAAACCTCCCCTGGAGTAACTTGAGGACATTTCCTCTCAACCTGTTGCTTGTTACCTGGGAGAAGGGACTGACCCACACCTGGCTACAACCTCCTTTCAGGTAGTTGTAAAGAGCAATAAGGTCTCTCTTGAGCCTTTTTTTCTCCAGGTTAAACAACCCCAGCTCCCTCAGCTGCTCCTCCTAAGACTTGTGCTCTAGGCCCTTCACCAGCTTTGTTGCCCTTCTCTGGACATGCTCCAGCACCTCAATGTCTTTCCTGTAGTGAGGGGCTCAAAACTGAACACAGTACTTGAGGTGCAGCTTCACAAGTGCCAAGTACAGGGGGACGATTACTTCCCTAGTCTTCCTGGCCACACTGTTTCTGATACAAGCCAGGATGTTTTTGGCCTTCTTGGCCACCTGGGCACACTGCTAGCTCATATTCAGCTGGCAGTCGACCAGCACCCTCAGGTCTTTTTCTGTTGGGCAGCTGATGTCACTGTGAGGCCACTCTCAATTATCTTTGAAGTGTCATGGTGATTGAGGGAAGTTCCTAAGGCCTGGAAGAAAGCAAATGTACTTCCTATCTTCTAGAAGATCCAGTTAGCCTCTCCTTGATCCCTGGAAAAGTGATAGAGTAAAACCTCCTAGAAGGCATTTAATAACATATTAAGGACAAGAAGTTGATTGGGAGTAGTCAGCATGGATTTATGGGGAGGAAATCATGTCTGAGCAACTTCATTGCCTTCTACAATGAGATGAATGGTTTGGTGGATGAGGGGAGATCAGTGGGTGTTGTTTATCTTCATTTGAGCAAAACTGTTGACACTGTCTGCTGTAACATCCTCATAAACAAACAGATGAAATATGACTACTGGGCTCAGAGGGTTGTGATTAGTTACACAAAGTCTACTTGGAGGCCAGTTACTGTTGGGGCCTTAGCAATTTTACATGACTATACTGAGTTCCGAAAAGGTCAAGAGGTAACAGTAAGATAAACAAGAAACAGCCTGCTGCTACAAGAATGCAGGAGTCAGCAAAAGCAGGATGAGAAAAACAGTGATAACAGAAACCGTATGCAAATGTGGGCTTCAAAACCACAAATCGGTGGGTTACCTGAGGCGCGTGGACAGTGCGTGCTGACCAATCATGATGGCGTGCTGTGCTCGTGTTCGCGTGAACAGAACTCAGAAGAATATAAATTGTACAGCCTAACAATAATAAAGTGGATTTGAACTTGCATCTTGTAGATGTGTCGTTCTTTCCCACTCGCTTGTATGCCTGCAGCAAGTTACCAATAGTGTACCCCACGCATAAATATTGGAGCCAGTACTGTTTAACATATCTGTTAGTGACCTTGGATGATGGAATTGTGTACCCTCAACAAGTTTGCTGATGACACAAAGCTGGGAGGAGTGGTTGATAGATCAGATGGTTGTGCTGTCATTCAGAGGGATGTTGACACTAGGAAGAAATAACTTTGCAGAGAAAGATCTGTGGATTTTGGTGGACAAAAAGTTGAGCATAAGCCAGCAATACATCCTTGTGGCAAGGGTCAATGGCATCTTGTGTTGCATGAGGAAGAGTGTTGCCAACAGGTCAAGGGAGGTGATCCTTCTCCTCTGCTCAGCACTGTTGAGACCCCCACCTGGAGTACTGTGTCCAGTTCTGGGAGCCCGGTACAAGAAAGACACAGATAAACTATAATGAATCCAGCAAAGAGCCATGAAGATTATTAAGGAACTGAAGCATCTCTCTTATGAGGAAAGGCTGAGAGAACTGGGACTGTATCCTAGAGATGAGAAGGCTCAGAAACTTATCAATGTCTAAATACATGATGGTAGGGTGTATAGAAAATGGAGCCACACTGTTTTCAATGGTATCCAGTGACAGGATAAGAGGAAATGGGTACAAATTGAAATACAGGAACTTTTTAATGTTTAAATGGAAAAACCTTTTTACTCTGAGAGTGATTGACCATTGGACCAGGTTTCCCAGAGAAATTCTCTCTGGGCAACGCCTATCCTTCGATATATTCAAAATCACACTGGACACAGTCCTGAGCAACATGCTTTAGCTGACCATACTTTGGGCAGGGAGTTTGGATTAGAGACCTCCAGAGGCCCTTTCCAATCTCAACTATTCAGTGATTCTACATATCTTAAGGCATGCAAGTATGTATATGTATATAATCAAGGGGACTGTGCATATGCCAAATCATACCCCAATCTAAGCCAAACACTGAGTCTGGATTGAATGAATAACCTTCTCAGAGTCAATGCTATCCAGCATTTGGAATTATTCCTGTATGTGTTGTCACAGCAGCTTGTTCTGAACCAGATGGTTTGCAGAGGTTTTTCTGGATCTCAATAAAAAAGGTACAACAGCAAATAGTGTAGTAACAATGGTTTAACAGTAATATAGATCATAGGAAGCAAAATGTAGATAGTGAATAAGTCATTCATCCTTTCAGATGCTGGGAACTACATTTTTGTGCAGCATCAGGCAGACCCCAGGTGAACAGTCACACCACAATGCACAGAATTCCTGTCTGCAGAGAGGTTCAATCCCCCTCCCATACCATGGTGCCTTTTATTTAGGGTAACTAACAAAATTATACTCTTTTGTCTTGACAGGTAGAAGCATTATGTTTTTACTTTCTACCTACCAGAGTATGTGCAGCTGTATATATCCAGGAACTATCCAGGAATAGTACATGTTCAGGTTGTTCAACATATACAGAGATTTGGATGGTGGATGCAGACCTCCCAGTCCTAGGCTGCAGGGAGTGCCTAGGGTCTCTCCTTGATGCCAGTAAAGATGGCCTTTCCCACAGGAAGTGTGCTGTCTTTGAAGAGTTGTGTTGCCAAGTGGAGTTTTGGGAGGAAGCGAGCAGGCTGCAAACCATCAGAGAAGATGAGAGAAAGAAGATCTTCTCAGAGATGCAATAGTTTCAAGAACCCTGGATCCTCTTCATGTTGTGGATTCCATTCCCAGACTGCATTTATCTTTAGCAAGTTATTGGGTGGATATGCTCTTATATCCTGAAATATGCATCCTCCAAAATCCTAAAGTCCCTAGGACAGTATGTAACTTATTTTTATTCTCAGGATTGGGTAACAGTTGGATTTCTTGTAGCATCTCATTGGGGACTGTTTTTCTCCCAACTATCCATCTGACTCTGCATTGAGTCTGGCTAGGACTGAGGTACAAAGTTAACTTCCTACATAGCAGCCCATGCAGAAGAAGGGGGGGGGCAGTTGTGGTTATGGCATTTGTTTTCCCAAGCAACTGTTACACATGCTGAGGCTCTGCTTCCCAAGAAGAGGATGGACATCTGCCTGCCAATGAGAAGCAGTGAATAAATTAGTCTTTTTGCTTCGCTTGAGCATGCAGATTTTGTGCTTCTTATTAAACGGTCATTATCTCACTCTATAAGTCTCCTCTTCTATTTTTCTCTCCCAAAGAGGGAGTTTGGCTGCCGTCCAGAGTCAAACCACCACAGCCCTTTTTTGGTACCCAATATGGGGATTGAGATAATGACAGTTTTAATCTGAGCATGCTATACCTATTGTAGTTGTTAATTGGCAGGGTTCTGTGCTGATCACAGAGCTTGTTCACTCTACTATGTAACAGAGTTTAGGGCTTGTTAGTGGTTGCTTTCAACTCTTGCTGTTTGCTGCACTGCTTTTTTCTCTATTTCGCTGTGTCTGGGAACATTTTGATAAAAGCAGTGACAATGCATTTGGCCCCGGCATTGATGCCATTCCTGTTCCGTGTGGGTTATTTTGCAGCAAGAATGAGGGATTCCACCTTCCTCGTGTCCTCTGGGATTGATGTGGCTGGCTTTGTTGCACAGGATACCAAGGTTCTTGCACATCCTTATGTAAGTTGTTAGATCCTGTTATCTAATATTGTAATTTTGATGGGTGTGTGGAACTTGCTTTCATTCTGGAGGAAACTACTTGTCAGTGAGGTCACAGTGAAACATATCCTAAGACAGTCAGTTCCTGGGTGGCAAGGTGTGCAGATAATTTTGAGCAGATGTCTAGGGTTGTTGTGGTCTGATCCGGCGTCTGCCTCTCCTGGCAGTCTCTGCCCGCATTCTCCACCAAAAATGTCGTGGGCTTGCTCTGGGCAAATTTTTCTCACCCCCCAACACAATTGCTATAAGTTGAGAGAAAGTTTATGCACACAAAAGAGATCTGATTGGGGAGAATAATATTAGGATGTATTACTATTAAGATAAAAACTAAAGAATTATATATACAACAATTCTACCTAGGCAAAAGTACTATGTATTTATAGAAATACCCCTCCACCCTTGTAACAGTTCAGGAGGAGAAGCAGTTTTTTTTCCATTTCCAGAGCTACAGGTATTTCAAATAACTCTGCAGTACTCGAAAGTTCTTCTTCTATTATCTCTAGGACGACAACTCCAATTCATCGCAGCTGGAACTGTTTCTCTTTTTCTCTCTCTTCTATGTCAACCTCAGGGCTGGGCCTACCCCCCTCCTGGGCTAAGACCAGAGGCTGGGGGGTTACCCAGGCCCTATGGAGTTTTCCATGGACTGAAAAGGGACACTTGTCTACCATGGATCTTCACCACAGGATCACAAGGGATAATGGCTTTTGAGTCCACCCCTGTTTCCTGTGGGGTCCCGTCTCATGAGAGACAGTCTTTGATGGACCTCTCTAGCGTGAGTCTACCTTTCAGGCAACAGTTCTCCCATTCTCTGCTGTCTCTTAGGGTCACAAATTCCCCTGCACCAGCATGGATCCCTCACTGGGATCATAAGGTTCTACCTGGGCCATCTCACTCCAACATAGGTCTCTCTCTCCATGGGCCACAGGTCTCCAGCAGGACTGTTTTATTTTAGGTCTCCCATGGAGTCACATCTTCTTCATGCACTCCTCTGTTTCGGTGTGGGTTCTTTTATGAGTTGCAGAGGGTCTCCACTCTCCAACAATCTTCCACAGATGGCAGGGATTTTTAGTTTTCAGTCTTCTCCCTGCTGAAGGGGGGGGGGGGGAGAGAAGGAGTTCCCCCCCTTTACGGCTTCTCTCTTCAATGGTTGCCAGCTTTGACCTTGGAGGCTCCGTTATCCCTCTCTGCCTGAAATTTCTTCTGCAGCATGTGTTGTCCAGGCAGTCCTTCTCTTAAGTTTTTTTCTCTACTCTGTTACATGTTTCGGTAAGGGGGGCTTCAGTGCCACTCCTGCCCCCGGTCCAGGACCAGGGGAGGAGAGGGGCCTTGGCTCACTTGGGGCCTGCCGCCTTCCCCTACATGGCTTCTAATTTCACCTGCACAACAGTCTTCTATTCTGTTTTCCTAAATATGTAATTGGCAGAGGCGTTACTAAAACTTTTGATTGGCTCTGCTCCAGAAATTCACCTGGAAAAAACTATTTTCAGCCCCAGGGGGTTGGTTGGTTGGCAAACCCATGGCAAGGGTGTTTATCACCTCTGATAGCCTGGGATTTTACACCTGAACAAGTACCACTTAACAGAAGGGTGCCTTGCCTACCCCAATGAGACCCAGCAGCTCTTAGTGCAGTACTGGGGCTTGGCCTATGCCTCTCAAGCCTCTGTTCAGCATCATCATCAGAGCATAGTTGACAGGGACCCAAAACACAGCTCAGGACACCATGGTTGTGGGGACACAACTCCCAGCTACAGTAAATACCACAGCAGTGAAAAAGAAACACTGGACATGGAATTCGATGGGTCCATGTAATCAATTGGTAAGTGCATCACAAATAAAAACTTTCATATTTTTGCACTTTAAAAATTTGGAAACAGAATTTTCTAACCTGCTTAAAAATCTTCCAAATGAAGAGTTTCAGTAGGGTTTGAACCCATTTGTTAAAACTATAAAACTGTAACACCTTTCTATGAACTTGCAAGAACAACTGATTGACATCAGGGAAGATGGGGATACTGGTTTTGACTGGGATAGAGTTAATTTTCTTCATAGTGGCTAGTATGGGGCTAAGTATTCCTTTTGTGCTGAAAACTGTTCATAATAGACCCATGTCTTAGCTATTGCTGAGCAGTGCTTATACAGCATCAAGGCCTTTTCTGCTTCTCAGAAAGCCTTCTCACCAGGGAATAGGCTGAGGGTGAACGAGAAGTTGAGATGGGACACAGCCATAACAGTTGACCCCAACTTGATATCTAGTCCCTCAAGATTTGAACCAAACCTTGCAATCTTTTTTTTGCTGTTAATTTGTTTGTTTTGTTTGTTTGTTTTTTGTTAATCAGTAGCTATAGCTAGGCAGTTATGATTAAGCAATTGCATTGTGAAACTTGTAGAAACTTGTAGGCTTGTCTAATCCTTTGTTTTAAGGAAAAGGGAACACAGTCCCAAGATGAATGGGCTGTCTTGATGAGAGCCACCAGAAGTGAAGTCAGCCAGGACTAAGCAGTAACTGGGAGAAAGGTAATTCCGGCAGGGGAAATCACTACCATCAACCCATTGACCCCCTACTTAAAATAGACCCTTGACTCAAATGGAGGGAAGAACTTTGCCTGTGGACTAATTACATGACAAGTGAGAGATATAACTGGCAAATGAGGGTTTGAGTACTAATTAAAGAGAAAGTTCTGTAATCTGTAACCAGTCATAGAATCATAGAATATGCTGAGCTGGAAGGGACCCATCAGGATCATCAAGACCAACTCCTAGCCCTGCGTAGGACACCCCAAAAATCACATCATGTGCCTGAGAGCATTGTCCAAACGCTTCTTGAACTCAGACAGGCATGGTGCTATGACCACTTCCCTGGGGAGCCTGTTCCAGTGCTCAACCACCCTCTGGGTGAAAAGCTTTTTCCTGATATCCAACCTAAACCTCCCTCGACTCATTTTCAAATGAATGCTGATTCCTTTGTTTATTAAAATGTATAAATAGTGTAAAGTTTTGATGACTGGGGAGCCAGCCTTTTGGGGGTTACCACCCAGCTCCCTATTTTGCGCAAACTAGAATAAAGAAATAGAAATATCTTGTCTCAGTGTGAGAATTGGGTAAGAAGCCGGCATTTGGGACAAAAAACTGACCAAAGGGATAATCTATACCATATGACATCATATGGTCAGAGTTATGGCACTTGTCTTCCCAAGTAACTGCTATGCACAATGGAGCCCTGCTTTCCTGGAAAATGGCTAAACACCTGCCTGTCAATGCGAAGCAGTGAATGAATTCTTTGTTTTGCTTTGTTTGCATGTGCAGGGTTTTTTTTACTCATTATACTGTCCTTATTTCAACACACAAATTTTTTCACTTCCATTCTTCTGATTCTCTCCCCCATCTCACTGGAGTAGGAGTGACTGAGCAGCTGTGTAGTGCTTAGCTGCCTTTCCAGGGTTAAACCATAAGACTGAATTTCAACTAAGAACTTTGTTTATTTATTTATTTTTGTGCATGCTTTATAGTGTGCATAATATATTAGTACAGTAATGTGTGTATATGATTTATAAATAAATACATAGACATATAGTGGGGGTGCATACTCAAAAAACTTTTGTACCAATAAGGGTGCATGATCAAAAGTTTGGAGGCCACTGTTCTAGGCTACCAGGTGGATACACAAGTGAACCTGGAATTTTTCTTGTTTGTACAGTGGAAGTCCAAAAGCACGGTAAAATAATAGCTTCAGGACTGGTTCTGTGATCACTCTTTTTAAATTATGGACCAAACATGAAAAACAGCATTGCACTATTTAGTCCAATGTTCTTAAGAGCTTTAAACTAAGAAGTGAGGAAAGAAGGTTGGGAAAGATTCATGTAATCTCCACTTCTGATTTTAAATAAATAAAATCAGGCAAACAGGAGAGTAGTAAAGTATTATTATTGATGAGAATAGAATTCAGAAAAATGACAGGTAATCAAAGGATTATCACTAATCTGGTTAGAAAACTGGATGGTGATAATAAATTAAATTATTTGAGTAACAAACATAAAGGATTTGGGACCAAAGAATGGAAGGAAGGGAACTACTTTGGTTAAATTACTGAAACTTGATATCAGAATTGAAATATAATAGCATTTATATAATAGCTGTTATTATTGATTTTTTTTTTTAAAGTTTTCTCACAAAACAATAAAGATACTAAATGTTTCACCAGTGCTATTAAGAGAGATTGTAATGATATAATCAAGTGTTGCCTAAATAAAAGGGAAACTTGGTCTAATTCTCTGGAAAAAGTTGGTTCAAGAAGAACTTTTGAGAACCTGCTAGAGGGCAACAGATTAAGAATATAAAATTTGAATAAAGATTTATGTGACATTTAAGAGATCTATAACTACAACAATTTCTGTTAGTATTTGAGATTAATAATTAATCAGATATAGGTTAGAAAATACCAGTAGGACTCTCATATTTCTAGCTAATTCAACTGACACATTCTTCTTCTTTTTTTCAATAATTAAAGGGGGTTTATATGAGACATGGGGACAGACTTTTTAGCAGGGCCAGTGGCTATAGGACAAGGGGGTAATGATTTTAAACTATAAGAGGGTAGATTTAGACTAGATATGAGGAAAACATTTTTTACAGTGAGGGTAGTGAAACATTGGAACAGGTTGCCCTTAGAGATGGTAGATATCCCATCCCTGGAAATATTCAAATAATTTGCTCCAGACCAGACCACACACACAATCTGTAACACAGCAGGGAACTTAGAATAGGCCTCCTGATTAACACCCTAATTTCTGGACTTTCCTTTCAAATTAAAATTGAGAAACACTAGAGAGCACCATACAAAATACACTACTGTACATCATTATGAACAAAGAAAAGAAACGAAATGAAAAGAAAACATAAGAAACAACACAGTTTTGAAGGAAAAAAATTTGAAGAAAACTTCATTTAAAAAATATTTTGTAGCATTTTAGTCAAAAACAAATAATTACTATATTTGATAATAATCCCTCTATACTACACAGAATTAACATTTCTCATAACCTCCATCTCCTACCCTTATTCTGAAGATTTTGACCCTGTTCTCCCTTTCTTCTTTTTCTACTTTCACCTAAGGTATGTATTTATCAGAACTCATCTCTCATATCTCCAGCCTTTATTCAAAGTCAGTCCAATGGTCCTATCCCTCCCTGATATCTGCTTCCACACACCACCAGTTTTTCTTCTATACAAAATGTATTTTTCCAATAAATGTTGTCCCTGTTCAAGCTCCTGTTCATATTAACTAAGTACCAGTAAAGGAAGTGGAAGATTAATTTCTTAGTACAGGATAATGAACCAATTAGCCAGTTAATATTTTGAAAATTTAAAATACTAATTTTTGTTTTGGCACTGTTTCCTACAAGAATTAGCTGAAGAGAGCTAACACAGCTGCTATTGCACAGCATTTTTTTCCCCCTTCTTGAATATGTTATCTCAGAGATGCTACCTCCATCATTGGTTGGCTCAGCTTTGGCCACCTTCTCACAGAAACCACTCCTGTAGGCCCCCCAGTACCAAAACCTTGCCACGCAAACCCAGTACATCCATATAAAAATTACTTGCTTCTATCCAATATGGAGCCTCTCTTTCTGAGAATTCCCTGGAATACTCCTATGCTGGAAACTTCCCCCATGTCCAGCAGAGTCAATGCCAGCTGGCTCCAGGATGGACCTGCTGCTGGCCAAGGCTGAACCAATTAGGAATGACAGTAATGCCTCTGGAATAACATATTTAAGAAGGAGAAAAAAAGTTATTTGGCACATGAAAATTGCAGCCAAAGAAGAGCGGAGTGAGAACATGTGAACAACAATGCAGACAGCAAGATCAGTGAAGAAGGAGGGGGAGGAGGCGCTATAGGTGCCCTAGCTGAGATTCCCCTGTAGCCTGTGGTGCAGCAGCTATGCCGATGCAGCTCATGGAGGTTAACGGGGGTGCAGTGATCCACCTGAAGCCCATGGAGGAGACCCATGCTGGATCAGGTGGATGCCTGAAGGAGGCTGTGACCCTGTGGGAGGCCCATACTAGAGCAGGGTCCTGGCAGGGACCTGCTGACCTGTAGAGAGAGGAGCCCACACTGGAGCAGATTTTCCTGGTAGGACTTGTGACCCTGTGGGGGACCCATGCTGGAGCAGCCTGTGCCTGAAGGACTGCACCCTGTGGAAAAGTGACCCATGTTGCAGCAGTTTGTGAAGAACTGTGGGATGGACTCACGCTGGAAAAGTTCATGGAGGACTGTCTCGTGTGGGAGGGACCCCACACTGGAGCAGAGGAAGGACTCCTCTCCCAGGGGAGGAAGCAGTGACAGAAAAAACCTGTGATGAACTGACCATAACCCCCACTCCCTCTCTCCCTGCACCACTGGGGAGGAAGAGGTAGAACTTAGAAGGAGGGAGTGGTGGGGGGAAGGTGGACTTTTTAAAGATTTTACTTCTCATTCTCCTGCTCTAATTCTGTTAGTAATAAATTTAATTAATATCCCCACTTCAAGTCTGTTTTGCCTGTGATGGTGATCAATAAGTGATCTCTCCCGGTCGTTATCTCAACTCATGAGCCCTTCATTGTATTTTCTCTCCTCTGTCCAGTTGCAGAGGGGAGTGAGAGAGTGGCTTTGGTGGGTACCTTGTGTCCAGCTAGGGTCAACCCACCACACCAATATATGTATTACAGACAAATATTACTGGTTATGTAGATGGTAGAATGGGCTGCATACAACAGTAATTTTATAGATAAAAAATGTGCAAAAGAGCTGCAGGTTTGCATGTATTGGAGTTACAGGGATATATGGGATCACAATGGTCATTAGATATGTATGCATTGCAGAAAAATAGGTATGGTACTGTGTAAATTCTCACATTGTATATTGCCTCCAATATGCAACATCCCTTATATCCCTTAAACAAGCAGTCATCTTCAATATCTTGTAGCCCCATGACTGTAAGGAGCAGAGAATCACTGGTGATATGGAAGATTAAGGGGAAACAGGATGAGGAAAGGGATTTAAAGAGTATTGCCCTGGTGGCAGCATGCAGAATGAAGTGCATTCAGGGAAGGAATAGAAGTGAAGCAGGTTGCATTCTAAGGAAAGGCATATGTGGGGAAGGGTAGGGGTCTATGAGGAACATTGCTGAAGGGAAAGGTTGGCACAAGAGAGCTGGTAATGCACATGCTGGTTGTGCATGTGCTGAGTCCAGCAGGCCAAGTGTGTACAGTAGTTACAGAAAATGTTCAGTTTTGCCAATGATGGCAGTACAGCTGCTGCCACAGTCTCACCTACTTTAAATGGCAGCAGTCAACAAAATACCCCACTCATCAGCAGCTCTTCATTGTTACTTTCTGATGGAAAAAGGAATGGAAAAGGTGATAAGCTGTTAGCACAAAGGAGAACTTTGTGCTCACTCTAAACTGCTTCCAAGTAGCAGGAAGCAAGCAGGGTGGAAAAGCAAAGCAAACTACTGAACAGAGATCCCTGCACAAACCCACCCCCCACCCCCCCCTTTATTATAGTCGCTAATCGGATGTGACGTCAGGATGTCGATGAGCATGATTCACGCAGGAGACAAATATGCTGATATTACCACACCCCCTCTTCTCTCCTCCTCCCACTCGGGTTTCAGCCTGGCAGTTTGCTATCCATTTGAACAATCAGCCACCACTACAGGTTCCCTCCTTGCCCACTCCGATGTAGTATGATCTTACATCCATGGATAGTCCATTGTCATACTAGTGCCACTTTGCTTGCTGGGGATAGAATGCGCCCTTGCACACCCTTAGCGAGGTGGAAGAGTTAATATATCCCTACCAACCTTCTTTTCTTTCCCCCTTGAGGAAACAGATCCTCCTCCCCTCCGGTCATAGAAGCTGTCCGTCATACTGAAGGCCCTGCCTCTTCCGGGTCTCTTCGGCTGGGCCACTGCCGCCTGCTCTCTTGCTTGCTCTCTCTCTTTTGTGAGTTATAGCAACTGTTGCCTTGTGAATCAAGCGCCATAGTCACCGTAGTCCTGGTGACTGTTACTTATCAACAACAACTGCTCTTCCACTGCTTTCTATCTGCTTCCTAATCGTCACCTACAACAGCCACCACCAGCAAGAACAACAACACAGCTTTCCACGATTCAGGTGAATGTAACTGTTCTGTACAGGCTTGCAATCCTGCCTTTCCATCCCTTTCTTCTCCCCCTCCCCCCCCCCTCCACCCCAGCTTTTACCTCCTCCCTCCTTGTAGCATTTAGTCTGAGACTGCTCCATTGGGCTTCACTATTCATTGGGGGAAGGAAGGCGGGGAGGGAAGCCTCGAGCGCTTTCTCTTCGTCAGCCTTTCTTCCTTCCCACTTTATAATATGGGAAGAGACATAATTTCCAAAGGGGAAAAAATGATGTAAATTGCTCTGTGGTTATTTATTATGAATGGTATTTATATTTTTTTTATTGGAAGTTATTTGTCATGCTGCAGTACTTGTTCCAAAGTATCTCGTATATCAATAGGGAGGGCCTATGTTACCTGTGAGTAACACAGCAGGATTAGAGATCTTTTAAAATTGTCTTGAAGGTGTGATTAGTAGCTAATAGTAGAGGTTGAAGGGCTAATTGGTACTATATAAGATTCTTCAGTGCAATTAACTGTCATTTCTGGGTGCAAGTGTAATTTAATTTTATGGCTGTACCTCTGAATTCCCAACATTCTGTTCTCATCAACTAACATTTTCATTTTGTTTTAAAAACATATTTGTTCTACATGGAATATTTGCTTGTATTATTTTTTCATGCACTGATTCAGAGCCTTTCTGAATTCTTCAGCTTATGCTACTAGTAGAATTTAACCTGCTAGTATAGAAACCATTAAGTTTTCAGTAAACTCAAAGGAGTTGTGCATATTTAGAGCACACAATGCTGTGTATTTGTCTTACTTTCTTAGGAACACATTTGTTTCTGAAGAGGTAAAGAAGTCTTTAATGTATAGTTCCATAGGAAGAAGAGCCATCTACATGGCTATGCTTTCTGAATTAAGGTGGTTCCACCATGCCATGTTGTTGATCCACATGGTTGTCGTTCAGTTTCTGTATCAAGTTGTATTATCTCAGTAGATGTTCTAAAATAGTTTCATAGTCTATTAACCCGAGCTTATACTGTGTTAGGAAGGGCACATCTTCTTACAAAAAATGTACATGCTATCTTTCTTATTAACATAGTGTCTTTCTGCTACACAATTACAGTTCTAGGTAGAAAAACAATAACAGAACATATCTACTGTGGGTTTTAGCCTATTTTTAAATTACTTTAAAAGAAGAAAACCACTGATACCATGTAGCTATCTAGTTCTTCACAACCCCTTAGCCACATAAATCCCATGTGTATTTCCTCTATAATTGCTGTACTTGAATTTACTCTGCTCTCTCTCTCTCATTTAGTGGCATGATGAAATGTTTAATTGCCTCTTACACCCATACTTACATGGCACAAAATGGGAATATTTGTATGTTCAGTGATTCCTTTTTTGTTTTGTTTAATCACATTATCAATCCTTTTGAATTAAACCTAATTTTGAGCTAACAAGAAAGTAATATTGTATTAGGAAAATAATGATTCATTTTTTAGAATTACTATTTACTAACATGCAGATATAAGCCTGTGAAATGGAAGACAAAATGCTAGATTTTTAAAGGGATATTTGGAATTCAGATAATGGGGGAAGCTAAAGAACAGCCTTGGAACTTTTTCCTAGAATCATAGAATGGTTTGGGTTGGAAGGGACCTTAAAGATTATCTAGTTCCAACCCCGCCTGCCATGGGCAGAGACACCTCCCACTAGACCAGGTTGCTCAGAGCCCCATCCAGACTGGCCTTGAACACTTCCAGGGATGGGGCAGCCACAACCTCTCTGGGTAACCTGTTCCAGTGCCTCACCACCCTCTCAGTAAAGAATTTCTTCCGAATATCCAATCTAAATCAACCCTCTCATCTTAAAGCCATTGCCCCTTGTCCTGTAACTGCTTGCCCATGCAAATAGTCCCTCTCCAGCTTTCTTGTAGGCCCCCTTTAGGTACTGGAAGGCTGCTTATAAGGTCTTCCCAGAACTTTCTCTTCTCCAGGCTGAACAGCCCCGACTCTCTCAGCCTGTCTTCATAGGAGAGGTGCTCCAGCCCTTTGATCATTTTAGGGCCCTCTTCTGGACTTATTCCAACAGGTCTACATCTTTCTTGTGTTGGGGGCCCAGAGCTGGACACAGTACTCCAGGTGGGGGTCTCACGAGGGCAGAGTAGATGGGGAGAATCACCTCCCTTGACCTGCTGGCCACACTTCTGATGCAGCCCGGGATGCAGTTGGCTTTTTGGGCTGCAAGCACACATTGCCGAGATATATTGAGCCTCTTTTCCACCAACACCCCCAAATCTTTCTTACCAGGGCTGCAGTAGATCCATTCTCCGCTCAACCTGTATTTGTGCTTGGGATCACCCTGACCCAGGTGCAGGACCTTGCACTTGGCCTTGTTGAATTTCATGAGCTTTGCACAGACCCACCTCTCAAGACTGTCCAGGTCCCTCTGGATGCCATCCTGTCCCTCCAACGTGTCAACCACACCACACAGCTTGGTGTTGTTGGCAAACTTACTGAGTGTGCACTTGATCCCACTGTCCATGTCACCAACAAAGATGTTAAACAATGCCGGTCCCAGTACCACCCCTGAGGAATGCCACTCATCACTGGTATCCACTTGCACATCGAGCCACTGACCACAACTCTTTGAGTGAGATCATCCAGCCAATTTTTTATGCACTGAGTGGTCTATCTGTCAAATCCATGTCTTTCCAGTTTAGAGACAAGGATGTTGTGTGGGTCAGTGTCAAATGCTTTGCACAAGTTCGGGTAGATGATGTTGCTCGCTCTTCCCTCGTCCACCATTTTGCTGATTTTGTTTCTTGATAAGTTAAACTAAATGTGAGTCTTTAAATTTTTTTTGTGTTAACATATTCTTTGCTTTTGCAATTTATGTTTTAGTCCTACTTTACTTTTTTATTATTACTGATAGTTTTTTCTATTCATGTACATCTTATAATTCTGTTTATCTGCTGGTGCTTGGTTTCAGTCTTTATTAATCTCTTCAATATAGTTCCTTTTTGCTGAATTGTTTCCTATCCACTATTCTTTCCTTTTCCTTGTTAGATGTCTCACTTCCACATGGTTTAATGTTTCACAGTTTAGTTGAGGTAGTGCACTGTGTCAAGGCTGGGAAGCATTGTATATCAGACATCTCTGAAGTATATCCAGCTGAGGTGCAGCGATAGCCTACAGTTACTCTTTTGTTAATTGTTTTCTTTTGGGGTGTAAACATTACCCGCTTCATCTCAATATACACAAAATTGACATTTAACATTTATTTTGAAGAAGACTCCTTCAACCAATTGCAAATGCCTAGAAGGAACACTTATTCAGCAGTTCAGGATCTATTTTTCACACTAGAAACCTGAAGATTGGTTAAAACATCTTCAAACATATTGTGAAAATAATCATTTGCCTTTTTGTCAAGTTGAAGAATCGGAGGAAGTTTTAAAATTATTTTTTTTAGATAACTTAGAAATTATTTGTAAGTATGCTTGGTTGATATCTGCTTAGATTTTTGCAGAACATATTAAAACCTCACTCCTTTTGGGCAGATCTTTATCATGTCCACGTGAAACAGCTTTTTAGAGAGATTGAGCATATGAACATATGCATGTGTGTCAAAGCCTGGTCTATGTACTTGCATCAAGTACTTAAAAGTTTGATGCTGAGAAGGAGTGAGGGAGGGAGGAGGATTTTGAATGGAAAATATTAAAGGGAGCATTGAACTTAGAGAATTTGTGCTGTAGAAGCATGCTAGTTTCACAGATGCGGGAGATACTGCATAATAGTAAAGGGGGAAATGCTGGTTTAATCTCAGTAAGGTCTGATTCTGGTTGAATTTCTTCATGTGAGGAATACTTATTCAACCAAGCTGTCTCACCAAATTTAACAGATTGAGGCTGTATCCTGTTTTTATATAAATAAACCTATATGTCTACAGAAGTTTAGTTGCATTCAAGAGACTGTCTTATGGTACTAATACAAGGTTACTTATGGAACAATTGAAGTTGGACATCATTGTAACTGTTCTTTGCTAAAGTCCCTTCTGTCTCTAGTATATCCTTGAGCAACACAGAAGAAAACACTTGCTCTCAGTAGAAACTAGATCTAACAAAACCCAAGACTGTAAAATGTAGTTCAGATAATCATAAGTTAGTTTTTAAGTACAACTATTTTTACAGTATAATATATCTAGATGTCTTTAACTATAGCTGTGTAGATAAAATATTTTTAGACTGTTTTCCAAGCTGTTTTCCCTCACTTCTGAGATCACAATCAATAGGATAGCTTTTAATTTTGCAGATTGGTCTTTGAAAGTAATTAAAAGTAGCAATTGCTGTACCTATGTCTCTATACTTATCTTTTTGTCTGTGTTGAGGAAAATGACTGCTTGATTCAGGATTCCGACTTTCTACTGTTTTCTTTACAAGGCTAAATCCTAAATGTGAGGGGATCCTAGAATCATCATGGTTTGGATTTGAAGGGACCTTAAAGATCATCTAGCACCTTCCACTAGACCAGGTTGCTCAGGGCTCCACCCAACCTGGCCTTGAACACCTTTGGGGATGGGACATCCACAGCTTCTCTGGGCAACCTGTTCCAGTGCTTCACCAACATGATGAAGTAACTTCTCTTTATGGTTTGTTTTATAAGCCCATTAGGCAAAAAAAAAAAAAAAAGAAGTTTGGTTTTACTTTAGAAAAAACATTGCACGCTAAGGAATTATGGAGAAGAAACAAAATATCAATTAGAAAAGCAGTTCTCATTCATGAATGAGGAGGAATTAGGGAGAAATTTTCTCTTATTCCCCCCCCTTCCCTCTGACATTTGCTTTCAAAGCAGTCTTCATTTTGTTATTCTTTTTTGAGGTCCCTGTAGAAAACCTTGACCAAGTAGTATGAAATGTTTTGAGGTGCACAAATTGGGTGTTGTATAGACTAGTTATCTCAGCCTTTTCAATAACTTTTGAGACATGCTTTTATTCTTGTGTTCCTAAGGAAATAGTTTCTCTGATAGTGCCCTCTATCTTATTTGAAAGAGGGGTAGAGGTTTCAAAAACACAGGTTTCATCAGAATAATTATCTGGGAAAGGTAAAACTAAATTTATGCTACTGTTGAAGAAAATGCAATCAATGCTCAGGTGTTATATATTTCATTTGGCAATAAACATCTGCTCAGTCAGCAAATATCCGCACCTTATACTCCATCTGTTGTTATATGGATACAACTGAAGAGTAAAAGGCATAAGCCAGATTTTCTATTTGCTATAGATGTTATCAGTCATGCTACTATAGAACAATTTATAGGAGAAAAGCCATATTTTTCACTTCTTAGCAATTTCTTCTCTCTTCAATGGATTTGCTAAAATATTATTGAAAGCACTGATCCTGTAGAGGTATTTGTAGATATCTAATTTGGCCTGCAGAATTTTTAAGACTGAAAATAATTAGTTAAACCAGAAAAACAGTTTTACAAAACGAACTTTGAGTCAATGTGAAGCTTTTATTGCCGAGAGTGATGTCATATGGTATGGAATATCCTTTTGGTCAGCTGTGTCCCATCCCAACTTCTTGAGCACTCCCACTCTACTTGCTGGCAGGGCAGTATGAGAAATAGAAAAGAGCTTGATGCTGCATAAGCACTCTTCAACAATAGCTGAAACATGGATGTGTTATCAACACTATTTTAATCACAAATCCAAAACACAGAATCATACAAGCTGCTCTGAAGAAAATTAATTCTATCCCAGCCAAAGCCCAGTGCAATGGTTAAAATCTGTTAGTATAACCCTTTAATAAAAGATATCTGTAGGTGTGTGGTGACTATTTGAGAAGAGTTTTAAGCTTTTTAAGCAAATTATTCAGAAATGTATAAGGAGGGCTACAGATTTATTAGTGCTTTTTAACCTGAAAGCACCACATACCTTTTAGGTTGCACAGCAACTGACTCCTAGCAACAGTAGTAGATTGAATTTATAAGAGTGACCATGTTGGATGTAATAATAAAGCAAGAATACAAACAGTTGTCATGGTTTTCTTTTCATAATATACTAGTTTGAATTTAAGGATCTTTTTGTCCCTCAGAAATAGGAAGTCCCTTGTAAAATAAAGGGGCTTCAGAATGCTTCTGGCAGCAAAAGTAATAAAGCTGTTTAGAATGAGAGTGGCTATCAGGTTTTGGTGTGGGTGGGATATTTTTTCTCTAATGTCCTTTTTTCTAGCGTAGTACTATGAGACAAAACAGAAAATAGTCAATAAATGGAGAATTAAGACATTTAATGAATGCTTAAGGAAATTTGTAAATTTCAACTTCTCTTGTAAATTAATTCATTTTAGGATTTCCTAAAAGTCACCATCTAAACAAGTAAACAAACAAATGTTTTTAAAGGAATCAAAATTCTTTTGCTTCGGGGTATAAGTCAAACTAATGGAGTTAGAAAGAGATCTCCCCTGAACAGGTTATTCCATAACTGCCTACTGTAGGGATTATTGTGTCTATATAAAGACTGCTAAACTCATTTAGACAATTTTTATGTTCCAAAATATAGATGGTCAGTGTTTCATTATTTTTATTTTTTCTCTGGTCTTCTCTTGGTTCAGATAACAAATATTCTGAGGCAATTTATTTAACTTTTTTGGAGATGAATGTTGATATAAAATCCTATATTGATTTTTAAAAAACATTTTACTTGCTAAACATGATAAAATTGACTATTTTAAATCAAACAGGTAGAAAATATGTGGGCAGGTAGGTGGTACGGAGATGTAATGAGACAGAAATAAAACATGCTTCTGCATGGGCTCCTCTCCATGGGCCACAGTTCCTGCCAAGAACCTGCTCCAGCATGGGCTTTCCATAGGCTGCAGTGTTCTTCAAGGCATATCCACCTACTCTGTCATCATCTTTGCCATGGGCTGCAAGGGTATCTCTGCTCTGGTGCACCTTCTCCCTCTCTTCCTTCACTTACCTTGGTGTCTGCAGGGCTGTTTCTCACATTCTGCCCCCCTTTTTTCACTCTGCTGTGCAGCGTTTTTGCCCTTTTTAAAATAGAATTATAGAATAGATTGGGTTGGAAAAGACCTCCAAGATCATCAAGTCCAACCCCTGATCCAACTCCAATTACTATATCATGGCACTAAGGGCCATGTCCAATCTCTTTTTAAAAACTTCCAGGGATGGTGAATCCACCACTTCTCTGGGCAGGCCGTTCCAATGCCTGATTACCCTCTCTGTAAAGAATTTCTTCCTAACATCTAACCTAAACTTCCCCTGGCAGAGCTTGAGCCCATGTCCCCTTGTCCTGTTGTTGGTTGCCTGGGAGAAGAGACCAACCCCCACCTGGCTATAACTTCCCTTCAGGTAGTTGAAGAGAGTGATGAGGTCACCTCTAAGCCTTCTCTTCTCTAGACTAAACAACCCCAGCTCCCTCAGCCTCTTCTCATAGGACTTGTGCTCGAGTCCCTTCACCAGCCTGGTTGCTCTTCTCTGGACCTGCTCCAGCACCTCAATATCCTTCCTGAACTGAGGGGCCCAGAGCTGAACACAATACTCAAGGTGTGGCCTCACCAACGCAGAGTACAGGGGAAGGATCACTTCCCTGCTCCTGCTGGCCACACTGTTCTTGATGCAGGCCAGGATGCCATTGTCCTTCTTGGCCACCTGGGCACACTGCTGGCTCATGTTCAGCCTCCTGTCAATCAGCACCCCCAGGTCCCTTTCCACCTGGCTGCTCTCCAGCCACTCTGTGCCCAGCCTGTAGCGTTGCATGGGGTTGTTGTGGCCAAAGTGCAGGACCCGGCACTTGGCCTTGTTGAACTTCATTCCACTGGAGTCAACCCAACTCTCCAGTCTATCCAGATCCCTCTGCAGAGCCCTCCTGCTTTCCGGTAGGTTGACACTCCATCCCAACTTGGTGTCATCAGCAAATTTGCTGATGATGGACTCAATCCCCTCATCTAGATCATTGATAAAGATGTTAAACAGGACTGGGCCCAGCACTGACCCCTGGGGGACACCACTGGTGACCGGCCGCCAGCTGGATGCAGCCCCGTTCACCAGCACTCTCTGGGCCCGGCCCTCTAGCCAGTTCTTAACCCAGCACAGAGTGTCCCTGTCCAAGCCATGGACTGTCAGCTTTTTCAGGAGTATATTATGGGAGACAGTATCAAAGGCTTTGCTGAAGTCCACATAGACCACATCCACAGCCTTCCCCTCATCTACCAGGTGGGTCACCTGATCGTAAAAGGAGATCAGGTTGGTCAAACAGGATCTGCCTCTCCTAAACCTATGCTGGCTGGGTTGGATCCCTTGTCCATCCTGTAGCTGCTGTGTGATTGCACACAGGATGATCTGCTCCATAACTCTGCCAGGCACCGAGGTCAGGCTGACAGGCCTGTAGTTACCAGGGTCAGCCTTGCAGCCTTTTTTATGGATTGGGGTGATATTTGCCAACTTCCAATTGTCTGGGACCTCCCCAGTGAGCCAGGACTGTTGGAAGATGATGGAGAGCAGCTTGGCAAGCTCTTCTGCCAGCTCCCTCATTACCCTAGGATGGATCCCATCTGGTCCCATAGACTTGTGAGGATCCAGATGACTCAGTAAGTCACTATTTCCTCCTGGAATACAAGGGGGGCTATTTGGTTTCCTATCTCTGTCTACCAGCTCCAGAGGCCAGTTGCCTTGAGGGCAACCTGTCTTACTGGTAAAAACTGAGGCAAAGTAGGTGTTAAGTACCTCAGCTTTCTCCTCTTCTCTATTAACTATGTTTCCCTCTGAGTCCATCAAAGAATGGAGGTTTTCTTTGCCCCTACTTTTCTTATTAATGTATTTATAGAAGGACTTTTTGTTATCCCTAGCAGAAGTGGCCAATTTAACTTCAAATTGTGCTTTTGTATCCCTGATTTTCTTTCTGCATGATCTAGCTGTCTTCCTGAATTCTTCGTAAGTAGCCAGCCCTCTCTTCCATAGTCAGTAAACTCTCTTTTTATCCCTGATTTCCTTCACAATCTCCCTGTTTAACCAGGCTGGTTGTCTTCCCTGCCGGCTTGCCTTTTGGCACACCGGTACGGCCTGTTCCTGTGCACTCAAAACTTCCTGCTTGAAGCACATCCATCCCTCCTGGACCTCCTTGTTTTCAAGGGTTGTTTCCCAGGGTATGCTCTGGACTAGACTTCTGAATAGGTCAAAATCTGCCCTCCGGAAGTCCAGCGTAGAGGTTTTATTGTTGTTTCTCCTTGAATCTCTGAGTATTGAAAATTCTATTATTTCATGGTCACTATTTCCTAGGCGGCCTTCAACCACTACATCTCCCACCAGCCCCTCTCTGTTTGTAAACAGCAGGTCTAGCGGGGCCTTACCCCTGGTAGGTTCATTTACCAGTTGATGAAGGAAATTGTCCTCTATACACTCCAGGAAATTCCTAGACTGCCTCTTCTCTGCAGTATTGAGCTCCCAGCAGATATCCGGCAGGTTAATGTCACCCACAAGGACAAGGGCTGACGATTTCGAGACATCCGCCAGCTGCTTGTAGAATAATTCATTCCCTTTGTCATCCTGGTAGGGTAGTCTGTAACAGACACCTATGATGATGTCGACCTTGTTGGTCTTCCCCCTGATTCTGGTCCACAGGCACTCAACCTTATCGTTGCTGACCTCAAGTTCAACAGAGTCAAGAGACTCTCTAACATATAAAGCCACCCCTCCACCTCTCCTACCCTGCCTGTTCTTTCTGAAGAGCTTGTAGCCTTCCATAGCAGCACTCCAGTCATGTGAGTCATCCCACCACGTTTCTGTGATGGCGACTACATCATAGCCTTCCTGCTGCACAATTGCTTCCAGCTCCTCTTGTTTGTTGCCCATACTGCGTGCATTAGTGTACATGCACTTCAGGTGGGCTGTTGATTTAATTCTTAACTCAGGCTTTCCATCCTTAGGCTGATCACGAGAGCCTGGATTCAACCCCTTCCCCCTTCAAACCTAGTTTAAAGCCCTCCTGATCAGCCTCGCTAACTTATGGGCTACAGTCCTCTTCTTCTTCCTAGAAAGATGGATCCCATCTGATTTTAAGAGACTAGGTACCATGGAGTTTGCCCCATAGTCAAAGAAACCAAAATTTTTATGGTGGCACCAATTCTCTAGCCATCTGTTGAGGAGTTGGGCTTTTTTACTCCTCTCTTTATTTAACTCCTCATCCATCCCAGATAGTACAGGAACTGAGGCAAATATCACCTGTGCTCCTGTCCCCTGAACTGACCGACCCAGTGCTTTAAAGTCTTTTTTAATTATCCTGGCACTTCTTCGATTAATGTCCTCACTGCCAGCCTGGACTACCACCAGTGGATAATAGTCTGAGGGCTGAATTAACTCAGGAAGTCTCCTACTAATATCCCTCACCCTGGCCCCAGGAAGGCAGCATACTTCTCTCTGGGATGGGTCTGGGTGACATATAGGGCCCTCAGTTCCCCTCAGAAGGGAGTCATTGACTACAACTACCCTTCTTTTTTTTTATATACCTGTGGTTGTAATCCGTCTTTTAGACAGGGCTGAACAAGGAGGCTCTCTAGAGGGATCTTCTTGGCTGTCCTCTACCTGACTGTCTGGGTCCAGGGTCTCATATCTATTCTTCAAGGGCACCCTGGGGGGTGATGGGGGTCTAGAAAGAGTTCTTTTACCTCTCCTATTAGGGACCTGTTTCCATTTCCCCCCATCAATTTGGTCTGCTCCATCTGCCTTATGGCAGGAGGGGCAGGGCTTCGCCATCTCCTGTTGGACTTCCTTAGGGTTTAAAAGGGTTTGACTCCACCAGTCAATTTCCTTTTCACTCTCCCTAATGCACCTTAATCTCCCTACCTCTTCCTTAAGTTCTACTACCAGGCACAGCAAGTCACTCACCTGCTCGCATCGTACACAGCTACCTCCTACACCATCCTCCGGTACCAACGCCAGGCTCAGACACTCAGCACACCTAGAGACCTGGGTGGTTGCATCCTTCTTCGAGGGGAGTGTCTGAGCCGACACACTCCTAGTATTAACAGCAGTAACGGGTTTTGTTTTTCTGGAAACCATTGCTAGCTTTAAAAAGCATACTCACCTACGAGAAGGGGGAGCTGGTTGTGCCCTGCCTGCTTGAAATGCCTTGAAATTGTTGTGCCACACCCCTGTTAGTCTGCTCCTGTAGGGTAGTCTGCTCCTGGAGGCTCTTATATAGCCTCCCCTAGCACTTGCTAATGAGCCTGACCCACCCCTCACTCACCTTAATCGGTTCCGAGGAGGAGCCGAGCCTGGGCAAGCCTGGGCAGCAAAATATGTTATCACTGTGCTACCAGCATTGCTGATTGGCTCAGGTTTGGCCGGTGGTGGGCTCATTATGGATCTTGCTGGAACCACCTTTGTTAGGCACAGGAGCAGCCCCTGATATTTCTTCACAAAAGCCACCTGTGCAACCCCCCATGGTCCAAACACTAACAGAGTCAGACAACACCACATTATAAAACAAAGCTTTATTGAGGCAGTAAGAACGATGAGCAATGATGTGCCCATATGGCTCAATGACCATTAGCAAGTATAGGATCATAAGTGATGTCATAGACTGCCATGTACACTTGGTGGCTGGGTCATTTGACAGCAACCACCAATCATGCAAATGCCTTTTGAGTGTGGGTAAGATTTGTGCTTCCCCTTGACTCTACCATGTCACATTCCACTCCTAAGAGGAAAGGAGCACCCAAGATTCGTAAGATGCCCATGGTCACAAAGGAATGACAAATGTCAGAGGGTCTGAAAAAACCTTACAAAATTTTATTAGTTAATTACACACTTAGCATGGAAATTGGTATAAGTTAGTTCCTTATCTTGTAGTAGCAAGAGAAATAAAAAAATAAAAGAGGGAAGAGAGAAAGAGAGATAGGAGAGGAAAGAAGATCACCAGTCCTGGGTTCAGCATCGATCTGGCTGACGTGTCTGAGTGTCCAGGGTCCTGGGGGGATGCCACTCGAGCTTTGTGGGGGTACCTTTTTATAGATAAGTTTTCCCCACCCTGGAGATAAGTTTCTCACTTTCTATGCAAATTAGTTATCATGTGCAGTTCGTTCTTCTAGACCTTTCTGTAAATGGGTCTGAGGGCTTTGGGGGTCTTTGGTGGTCTTGATCCCCCCCAAGTCGGTTGTTGGTCGACAGTCCATGCCCACTTCTCGACCTCATTCCTGTGCCTGCGCTGTGCTGTGTAGTGCTTATCTCCAGGAGCCAGAACAAGGACGTTTGTCCCAGAAAAGCACTGCCTTACCTCCATATGGCCCCCTTCTCCATCCACATTCTGTTCTTTTTTTCCCGTTTGCACAACGTATTCTTACACAACAGTCCTTGGTTGGCTCCATGGCTATCAGTGTTTGAGACATATACATTAGCCCTTTATCTTCTGGGCTTCTACACACCAATGGTAGTGTGATTTGAGAGAATCATTCATTACACAAAGAATGTGGGCAGCATCCTGCCTGTGCTACTGATATTGGTCAGGGGGCAGGGTATCAGGAAGCAGGGTGTCACCTCCCCCAACTATCAAAATCTTGCTGTTCCAATCCAATTCAAATCCAATACTTTTAAGCCACACTTTGTTAAATGTAATGAGGCTATTTCATTACTTCATATGCCCTTGATAGAGAGCTAGTGATAGAAATTCATCTAAACCAATGCCTTGCATGTCATAAAGCTTTATTTTATGACATAAAAGCAAAATGAAAGGTGGAAATTTAAGATGATGTCTAAAAACAGATCAGAAGAACCAACTGTATGTAGAGTCCTAACATGTGCCTGATTTTTTTTTTTTTAATTTTTAGTATTGTGTCCAGCTATTCTCTCACTCTCCCTCTTCAACAGGATGTGAGAGAAAATAAGATGAAAATGCTTTTGGGTTGTTGCCTAAAGAGACCACCGAGAAAAAGACTCCAGGCCAATTTAGTGTATAAGATAAAAAGAGCTGGTCCTTTAATCAGGCCTCAGGCCCAGGCGAATACACATGACGTGCACGCCCCAGAAAGTGGTTCTATGATTTTATAATAAGGTCCATTCAATCCCAGATCTATCCACCCCCTGGTCCTGCCCAGTTCTGCCCCCTGACATGCCCCTTTGGGAATTGGGTCTGGGGGCGTTTGAGACCCCTTCTTCCTCATCTTCATCTTCTTCACAGCATGTACAGTCTTTGGAGCTCCTCCAAAGTTCTGGGCTTGAAGGTTGCTGTGTCTGTGTGGTATTTTCTGGTCAAGGCCTAGGGAGTGATGTTCTTAAACAGAGGTGTTTTTCTACACTTCTACCTTGAAAACAAGACTAAACACGCTAACGGAATTTAGAGGGATTGATATGAAATGGGGTAATAGGGTTGGGTATGTGTAACTATTATGCTACAGAGTAAGAGATATAATGCAGCTATATTGAAATCTACATTTACTACACAAATACTTCTAAAATCTAGAAAAGTTAAAAAATCCAAAAAACTCTGAGGCATCAGGGTCAAGATAAAAATAGGGGGATTGACTTGGGGAAAGTTCACGTTAGTTCATTGCAAATTAAAATTGATTTTGATAGAGGGAAACAAAGACAAAACAACACCATTTCCCCCCCCCCCTTTTTCCCGGGCTCAACTTCACTCCTTCGTCCCTAATCAGCACAAGGGGGAACAGCACAACAGGGGAGCTATAGTAAAAAAATAACAGTTCCTCCCTTTTACACCTTCTTCCTCATAGTTCTCTTCTGCTCCTGAGTGGGTCCATGGGTTGCAGTTTCTGTCAGGAGAATTTACTCCAGTGTGGGCTTTCCCCAGGCTGCAGCTTCCTTTAGGTCATATCCACTTGCTCAGGCATGGGGTCTTCCATGCGCTCTAGTGTGGATACCTGCTCCACCATGGTCTCTTCCATGGGCTGCAGGGGCATCTACTCCAGCATTTGAAGTACCTCCTCCCCCTCCTTCTCTGACCTTGACGTTTGCAATGTTGTTTCTCACACCTTTTCTCCTCACTCCTTCCCCTGCCTATGCATCCTTTTGCCCTTTCTGAAATATATTATCCCAGAGGTGTCACTAACTTTGCTGATTGGTACAGCTTTGGCCAGCAGTTGGTCCATTGCCAAACCAGCTGGAACTATCATCTGTCTGGCACAGGGCAGCCCCTTCTTCTCACAGGGGCCAAACCCATGCAGCCCATCATGCTACTAAAACCTTGCCACATAAACCCAATACAATGTCCCATGACAAAACTAATAAAATGTTGGTGTTAATGTAAGGCTAAATTGTATTACAGAATGTTTAAAAATATACTATATTTTGTGTGTGAAGGAAATTTTAAACACTAAAGGGATATCAGTAAAAATCTACATTGCCACTAATGTAGTTCTGTGAATAAATACAAGACTGGGGTTTATCTGCTATTTCTATACTATTGCAGCATGTATGGTAGCTTCATTGAATGAATTCACCCATACACTGTGGGATCATATACAGAATCACAAAATGGGTCAGGTTGGAAGGGACCACAGTGGATCTTGTCCTACCTCCCTGCTCAAGCAGGGTCCTCCTAGAACACATTGCACAGGATTGCATCCAGATGGTTCTTGAATATCTCCAGTGAGGGAGACTCTACACCCTCTCTGGGCAATCTGTTCCACTGCTTGGCCACCTGCACAGTAAAGAAGTTCTTCCTCATATTCAGATGGAGCTTCCTGTTCATCCATTTTTGACCATTGCCTCTTGTCCTATTGCTTGGCACCACTGAGAAGAGCCTGGCTCCATCTTCTTGGCACCCTCCCTTCAGATACTGATAGACATTGATGAGGTCCCCTCTCAGTTGTCTCTTCTCGAGGCTGAATGGGCCCAGCTCCCTCAACTTTTCCTTGTAAGAGAAATGCTCCAGTCCCTCAATCACCTTTGTATCCTTCTGCTGGACCCACTCCAGGAGTTCCATGTTTCTCTTGTACTGAGAAGCCCAAAACTGGACACAGCGTTCCATATGTGGCCTCACCAGGGCTGAGTAGAGGGGCAGGATCACCTTCCTCGACCTACTGGCAATGCTCTTCCTAATGCACCCCAGGATACCATTGGCCTTCTTGGACACAAGGGCCCACTGCTGGCTCATGGACAGCTTGTTGTCCACCAGGATCCCCAAGTCCTTCTCTGCAGAGCTGCTTTCCAGCAGGTTGGCCCTCAGCCTGTACTGGTGCATTGGGTGTGACAACCCTCACTTAAGGGGAAGGAAGCACTTAAGATTCAAAAATACTCATTAGTCAAAAGGAATGGCAAAAGTCAGAGGGTCTGCAAACAGTCATAGAGTTTTATTAGCAAATTACACACTTGGCATGGAAATTGGTATGTTAGTTCCTGACCTACTATATAGGCCCATAGCGGTGGGTTTTGGATAAAAGGATGGGGTGGAAAGGAAAAGAGAAATTAAAGAGGTTAATTAAAAAGGGAGAGATGAATTAAAGAAACAAAAAAGAAAAAGAGAGGGAGAAGAAAAGAAAAAGAGAGGGAAAGAAGGGATCACCAGCCCTCACTGTAGTGTCAATCCAGCTGATGGGATGCTGATCTGGGTTTCAGTGTTGATCCAGCTGCATTGGTCCAGCTGATATGTCCAGGGTCTAGGGGCACCACCCAGGCCTAGGGGGGTTACCTTTTTATGGACAGGTTTCTTGCTTTCTATACTAATGAGTTATCATACGAAGTCCATTCTTTTAGGCCTTTCTGGAAATGGGTTGAAGGGTTTTTGGGGGTCTTTGGTGGTCCCAATCCCATCTTATAGTCCATATCCACGTCCTGACAATCATTCTTGTGCTGTACTGTGTTGTGGTTCTTTCTCATGGAAAAATGCTGCTGTATCTCCTTCTGGCTCCCCTTCTCCAGCCAAAACTTGTTCTTTCTCACAGCGTGTGTTGCATTCCAGATTTTAAGCCATAAGCTGCCCAGAGTGGTTACGTTTTATTTAAGACTTTTAAAAAGTCTTTTGGTTCATTATAACCTCAAATTAGCATCCGGAGAAAGAGTCACACACTCTTCTCTAAGAGAAATTCTTTTAATTTAGTGAGAAAAATACAATATTTTGGCAAAAGGTTTTACAGGAGTAAAGTACAACCAAGAAAAAATATTTCACTAAAACACCCAGCACAAAATACCCATTCCACAAAAAAAACCAAACACTAAAAACAATCCATATACCAACTTTAGTAAAACACAATTCATTGTTTTTAAATTACCCACAAGAGAAGGAAAAAGAGTAGAAGAAGAAAACAGATTAAAAGAGAGAAGGAGAGGAGAGAGAGGAAAGGAAAAATGGTTACTGACAAGATCTTGTGGTTCACATGGTTCAGGCTGCAGGAGAAAAGAGCAAGAGAGAGAGATCACATGGAATCATGTCTATTTATACAGTTCAGTTTTCCATCCTAGGCAGGATATCCGGTCAGTGCCTTCCAGGCCAGAGTGAGGTGTGCTGTAGCCAGTCACAGGCTCTAGGGGCATGGTGTGGGCACACTACCAGGCAGGTCTTCTTTGGCTGACAGCCCAGCTGCATGGCCTTCAGCTCTGCCATGTGCTTTGCATGGGTGCATCCATGTTGGCCACAGGCCTTCCAGCTTTACCATGTGCTCACAGGGACCTGGTCCTGTTGGCTGCAGGCTATGTGTTCTCAGCAGGCCTTATGTGATAAGGCAGGCCTTATTATGTACCTGCAGGTCTAGGCCCAGTCCTTCCCCCCACACACACCCTCAGAGTGAGTTGGTTCTGACCCATATGAATAATTCAGTGAGATTCGGATCCAGTATCTCACAGCACGTTAATACTAATAGTCCTTGGTTATTATCAACAATTCTTGTCTCTTATTAGTCCTTGGTTGGCTCCACAGCCATCTGGTGTTTGAGACATACACATTACATTAGCCCCTTGTCTTCTAGGAATTGAGAGATCAAAGGGTCTTATTTTGGATTGTTGTTTATAGGGTCACAAGAGAGCTGGTTTTAGTCATAATAATTTTCCATCTGGGCTACAATTTGAGTAACTTTCTTTGAAGGTTCAGCAACAGAAATACTATTCCACTTGGGTTGTTATTCAGGCAAGAAAAATAAGTTTCCAAGGCTGCTCATTAAAAAACAGGTGCTCATTAGACAACACTAGTTCCTGGGAACAGACAATGTTTTTCATAAGCTGGAGCGGGGCTTAGTCCAGGTGCAGTTTGTCAAGGCCAAGGCCTAATGAGAATTTCTCAGATCATAGTGTGGCCTGAGCAGGGAGGGATATGTCTAGAGCCAGCTTCTCTAGGCCTCTACAATGGGATTATTCTTCCCCAGGTGCAGGACCCTGCATTTGCCTTTGTTGAATTTCAGACAGTTCTTCTCTTCCCATCTCTCCAACCTGAGGAAGCATTTACTCCTTCCTCCAAGTCACTGATGAATAAGTTAAACAATACTGGACTCAGTATTGAACCTTGGGGGACTGCTAATGATAGGCCTCCAACTACACCCTGTGCCACATCACAACCCTCTGGGATCTGCCATTCAGCCAGTTCTCAATCCACCTTTCCATCCACTCATCCAGCCCGCACTTCCTGAGCTTGCCTATGAGGATATTGTGAGAGACAGTTTCAAAAGCCTCACTGAAGTCCAGGTAGACAATATCCACTGCTCTCCCCTCATCCATCGTGGTAGTTGTTTCATTGTAGAAGGCAATCAGGTTGGTCAAGTATGATTTATCTTTAGTGAATCCATACTGACTACTCCTGATCATCTTCTTGTCTTCCATATGGATAGAAATGGCCTCCAGAATGAGGCACTCCATCACCTTTCCAGGGATTGAGGTGAGGCTGACTGGCCTGTAGTTCCCTGCATCCTCCTTGCTGAAACAAAGAAGTCCCACCCAAAGACAAAGTGTTGTTCGGATGACACATTCCTTTAATTCATCATGATGGGAGTATGGGGAGTCAGTCACCATACATGCTTACCGAAGTCTGGTTTCTTCAGTTATTTATAGATTGTAACATTCAAAGTTGCCTCCCAGAAAACCACCCACCTTATTATGACATGAGTCTATACTCAGATTTCACCTAGTTGCTCTTTTGTGGAGCAAGACTGCCATTTAGTGGGGTTTTTTTGTGGCAGAAATTTGAGGCAGTGGTCTTCACTTTGAGGGTCATTTTACTTCAGCCTCATGGAATGTTCTTCATTGAGTCAGCAAGTTCAGATTAATGATTCTGACCTCCGGCCCTATCTGATTGTCTTTACCCACTACAAGACACATCTATCACTAGTTAAAAGATAACCTAAGGTTATTCTCTACTTAAACAATCCTTTATTGAATTTAATTCCTAGCAAAGCAACTTCTATTGACTGTGCCTTTTGAAGTATATGATTCATTTGGTTAACTTCCCCCAGGTGGATCATTCAGCTCCTTTCAATTATCTCAGATTCCTTTACCCTTATTTTATGACACCAAAGTGATTATAGGTTTAAGAGGAAAACAGCCAAAAGGGCAAAGTTCAGGAAAACATACATTTTTGTTGACTAAGCTACAGCTCCTTTCCTAAGGTCAGAGACCACTAAATTCCTAAGCTAATTGAGGTAGAGAGATTGCTTCTTTGACTCATTGCCCTTTTTGAAGACGGGGGGGACATTTGCTTTCTTCCATTCCTTAGGCACCACTCCTGAATACCATGACCTTTCAAAGATGACCATAAGCAGCCTCACTATGGTGTCTACCAGCTCCCTCAGAACTTGTGGATGCATTGTGTCAGGGCCTATGGACTTGTGGATGTCAAGTCTGCCCAGGTGTTCTCTAACCCAATCCTCCTTGACCAAGGCAAAGTCTTCCTTCCAACATTCCTTTACCCTGCTCTCTTGGGTCAGATATTCCTGAGGGCTGGTCTTGTTGGTGAACACCGACGCAAAGAAGGCGTTCAGTAACTCTGCGTTCTCTGCATCCTCTGTTACCCCCTCCATTTAGTAACAGGTCCACATTATCCTTTGTTTTCCTTTTGTTACTGATGTATTTGAAGAAGCCCTTTTTCTTGTCCTTGACATCCTTGACCCAATTTAATTCCAGATGGGCCTTGGCCTTCCTCATCTCATTTCTATTTATTCTGGCCACCTCTCTATACTCATTTCAAGTGGCTTGACCCTGCTTCCACCTCCTATGTATCTCCTGCTTACACTTGAGTAATGACAGGATTTTTTTATTCATCCATGGAGGTCTCTTGCCCTCTTTGCCCGATTTCTTGCTCATCAGGATGCATCGTTCTTGAGCCTGGAGGAAGTGATTCTTGAATATCAACCAACTCTCTTGGACCCCTCTTCCCTGCAGGGTCTGTTCCCATGGGATTCTTCCAAGAAGGTCCCTGTAGAGGCTAAAGTTAGCTCTCCTGAAGTCCATGGTTGCAATCTTACTTGCTGTCCTGCTTCCTCCTCACCCAATACTGAACTCCACAGTCTCATGGTTACTGCATCCAAAGCTGTCCCCAACCTTCACATCTCCAATAAGGCCTTCCATGTTTGTTAGTATGAGATCAAGCAGCACCTTGTGGGATCCTTCCTGTGACAGGAAGTTGTCATCAATGCTTTCCAGGAACTTCCTGGACTGTTTGCGCTATGTCATGTTGCTTCTGCAGCAGATGTTAGGGTAGTTAAAGTCCCCCACAAGAACCAGGGCCTGTGACTTTGAGGCTGCTTCAAGCTGTCTGTAGAAGGCCTGTGTTTATGGCACAGTTATCTGCTAAACAGAGCAAAAAACATGAATGAGCTTCTTTTATGTTAAATACTGAGAGCCTACTTTTATGGACCTGTATCACATAAATCCATGGCACTTTAATAGCATTCTCTACTTTTATATGGTTATGAATTGAAACTTGGGAATAAATTGCAGAGTTTCAGTAGCATGGGGGCTGTAGTGGTGATCTGTGTGGGAGGAGGCCATGAACTACCCTGTGCCAGTCACAGCCAACTCCAGAAAGCTCTGAAACTGATGGAAATACCCCATCCTGTTCCAAAACCTCAGCCAAACAGAGGAACAAGAGGTGCTCCTACTCAATTCATAGATTTAGATTGGAAAAGACCTTTAAGATCATAGAGTCCAGCCATTAACCTAACATTACCAAGTCTTCCATGTCCCCTACATATCTTTTAAATACCTCCAGGGATATTGACTCAACCACTTCCCTGGGCAGCCTGCTCCAATGCTTGATAACCCTTTCAGGGAAGACATTTTTCCTAATATCCAATCTTAACCTACCCTGATGCAACTTGAGGACATTTCCTCTCATCCTATCAAACATATTTAAGAAAGCTGAAGCCACTAGGGGCAGGAGACACACTGCTGAGGAGTCACTATTGTAAACATGACTAGATATGTTCTTGGAAGGAGGTGTTCCATGCCAAAGGGGTACACCTCAGAGGTGACTATGGCCCACAGAGGACCCATGCTAGAGCAGGATCACCTATGAGAGACTGCAGCCCATTGCCAATCCATGCTGCAGCAGAGGAAAAAGAGTAAGAAGAAAAACACATCAGAGGAAAATGAGTAAAGAAGCACAGAGTGATAGACAAAACCTGTTACACAATGACCCTAACCTCCTGTGCTGCTTATTGTCTCACTGAAGGAATTGGGTTGGATTGAGTGTATCCTATAACAACCATAAGGGAAGTTGAGACTAGGAAGGAGTAGGATAGGTATTTGGTTGAAGTCAAGTCTGGAAAACAGTGAGGAAAGGTTCTTACTTCTGTGCCTGTTTATGTTCTCTCTTTTATTCCCCCTCCCATCAGTAATGTTTGTGTTACTTGGCAGTGTATTAATTAAGAGCTACCCAAATAGAGGCTGTTTTGCCCATGACAAAACAATATTTGAATATGTCATAACGTCACTGAGGATTTTATAGCTAAAATGCAAGAAAAGTATATGCAAGAGACTACAGTGCAGTATTTCTGTAAATCAGTACTGTTTTTATCTGGAGTGAACAAAACCAGGAAAATAGTCTTTGTTGATGGCTCTTTTAAGAGTGTCACAAATTAGTGGTTTGGGGTGCTTAAAGAATCACTGTCAAAGATATTGGCAAAAAGCAGTTTTTAATATAAATTTGTGAAAGTGCAACTTAACAGAGTTTGACGTCCAGGTTCACTCTATTACTTACTACATGGATGAGACATACAAAAGAAAGTTGAATTAGAATCAATTTAGAATGATTTACATGGAGACTGGGGATGCAAAAGGGTAAAGGTGCAAAAGGGTTTAGCAGTATTTAATCACTGACTATTTTAATATTTATAAAGTGATTCTATAGGGTTTACTACAATTACAACAATGACAATTAAAGATTCGAGATAGCAACGTTCATACCATAATCAATTCACATGCACTCACACAAAGAGATGTATGCATCCATATGTGCAAAGGAACCTGTTAAAAATTCCCCTCAAGTTTAGTGATAAGTTACTAGCGATGCCTGAGATAAATTAAAGAGGCCAATTTATAATAATAAGTAAATTTATTAGCAAGCAATAGATAAGCAAAACCAATGCATTGGGGCGGCCAGGAGGGCAAAAGCTCCTCAGACGACGCGCCCGCGCAAACTCTCAGAGTTCCCTTTTGTATCTCCCGGCTCCCGTACACGTAGTTCTGGATTGTGTTTTCTGCGCATGCTTAGTGTCCAGTTTTCCGTATACGTAGCCCTGGGTTGTGTTTTCTGCGCACGCGTAGTTCCGTGGGGCGGGGGTCTTATTCGCGGTCTGGGGTCTTCCGTGATGAAGGCTGGAGTCTTCCTCTGTGTTCGCGAGATGACCCCGTGTTTGGGGCATGCGCAGTAGTAGATATTTTCCTCCCTTCCTTGTCTTATCAACACTCGTTTATCATCTTTGACTCTTTGTTATTTCCAGAAAAGCAGATCCGTACCTCTGGCTTTTTAAGATTAGTCTTATCACCGAGTTATGCTACTTATGCGAACAAAGTGTAGTTAATTTATTACAATCCTCACTGTTATAGTCAAATGACCAGATATAAATTTTTTCTTTTAAATATATTGTAGAAATTTATTGAAGGCAAATAAGCAAAGCAGCGCGCTGGAAGACCCGGGGAAACTCCTGTTCCACCAACGGTCTTCCCGCCAAAAACGTGCCATGATCTTTTATATGTGCCGCTATTCCCTCCCCTTTAGGCGGCGCCTGGATGCCGGGTGGCAGGTCCCAGATGGAGGTGGTCCTCAGATGGCAGCGGCTGCTCTCGGAGCGGGGCGAGTGGCTCCTCCCTCGGGCCGGCTCCTCCCTCGGGCAGCTTGCTGCCACGGCTGCTCTGCCGCTCCTGGCTCGGCTGCAACAGGCTGTGCCGCTTGGCTATGCCCCTTTATCCATATCTTTATAGGTTCATTTAAAGCTTACAGTCAGAACTTGTTTAACATAGTAAGATATAGCTTTCCATAGTAACATAACATTGTGGTTTAACATTTGTAATTCAAACTAACCACTAACACTAACATTGCAAAGATAATTTGATTAGCAAATTATTTATCTTTGCCTTTATTAACTATTTCACTCACATTCCCGGGGGGCTGCCATTCTGCGCCCGGGCTTCCGGAACCCATCGGCTCCGAACAATGCGGCCCCCCACCCCACCCCGGGCACATCGGTCCGGGTCGGCTGGGGCCACATGCAGCCGGGGCCGCCCCCGCCACTGTCTGCACAGTCCCGGGGACAAGAGGCAGTGGCGGAACTTGCGCGGGGAGCCCCAGCGCTCCCGGGCACAATGCCCCCCCCAAAACAACCCCCCTCACAGCCTGGCCGCGGGGAGCAGCGGAGCGCAAGGGAACCCCAAATGACTTCCCGAAGCGCTCCCAGGCAGGAAAACAACCGCGAGCCCCGATGGATGCTGCGGTCTCGACACGAAGGCGCCTGGCAGCCTAGCGGGGATTCACATCAGTGTCCCACCTCGCAAACCTCGGCAGCCCCACCAAGCCACCTCAAAGGCACAGCCCAACAAAAGTCCCCCCAAAGTGTAGGCAGGAGGGTGGCAGCTTAGTTTATCACAATGAGATATGCCAAATCCCTTTGTGTTCTCGATGAGCAAGGGTTGCACTTCGAGGAGTGTATGTGTGGGGGGTATCAGCCTAGGCCTTGTTGTCAGCAACAGTCTATGAAGTATAGCATACTTGAGGGTTTGTGAGCTCTGAGAGGCATCCCACTCAGAGGGAGGTGCTGGCACAGCCCACTGTGGTCCAGGAGAGCTCAAAGGGTCTTTATAGGGTCACAAGAGGATTTGCTTTAGTCATCAGTAAGTTTCCATCCTAGCCATAACCCAAATTGGAAACTACTGAACTTTTTTTTTTTCAACAATATATAATAATGGCCAGTCTTCGCGAGCAAAGATCCGGGGAAGGTCTTTACACCTTCCAGCCTGTGCATTGGATTTTTTAGGTGAGACACAGTGTGCGCGGAACTGAGCCCACCCTTTAATCCTAAGGTTCATCTGCCGGGGCCAAGCGAGCTTGGATGGTGGCAGCGAGGTCCTCAGGACGTAGATGGGTTGCCTTTAAGGGCTAACGAGCTCCATCTGCCCGGGAGTGGCCCTGACTGGGAATCGAACCCAGGCCTCGGCGGTGACAGCGCCGCGCCCTTAACCACTAGACCACCAGGGGCATTATTATTCAACAATATAACACTGTAACAATGGTACCATTTCACTTATTCAGGTAAATAGTTTTCCAAGGCTGTCAGGCAATAACTGATTATCCCTTGTTCCCCACCTTGGTCAGGCAACTGATGTTCCTGATACGATCGGTGTTGTTCCCACCTTTACCATGCAAGAGCTCCTGGTCAAGAGACGCTTCACTGCCCGACTGGTTCAGTCAAGGCTTATCAGGAGCTCCTGAGATCATAGAGCAGGCCTGAGGAGGAGGGGAGGGGTATGGACCACGAAAAAGAGACATGGAATTTTCAAGTCCATAAATTTATGTCTGTTGTTTTAAAAGTGACAGATAATGATAGAAAGAAATGCATGTCAAAATGAGTCAGTTGTGAATCTAAAGTATATTTAAAAGAAAAAAAAAGGTGGAACTTCCAGAATAGGATATTTGACTAAGAAATATTTGAAGACTCATTCCAAAATTATTTTATTTTTAAAATTAAAAGAAACTAACACACACACACTTTTCCACTGTGATGTGTGTCTGTCTTGACCTTGAGAATTAGTGAACCATGAGCTTGTGGAAAATATGTTTTCTGTAATGTGGATGAAGCTGGGTCATAAGTAGATTCATGTCCAGGACTACTTTTTCTGGTCAGAAAATTAACTTGTGTTTAATTACCTGTTGAATTTTATAACAACAATAAAAAATTATTTCAGTAAGCCTTCCATTCTTTTGACTTCACTGGATAGAGCAATATCAAGTTGTGCTGAGATCATCTCTTTGTTTTTATTTTATTTTGTTCTCTATCTGATGTAGCGAGAAATTTTGCATGCAAAAGGAGATGTTAAGCATGCTAATGCTTAACTTCTCATTTAGTAAATTTAGAGAAAAATTCATTTTCTTTTCTCCCCTAAATTCTGCCCTAGCTTTTATAAATTGTACTGAATCAAAAGAATCTATCTGCTTTGATGGAATGGGAATCTGACTGGTGATACAGCTCCCATCCTAAACCATTGAACCTGGAATATGTCAACAGTAATACTTTGAGAGGAAGCTAGTAAAAGGATAAGAGAACAAAAGCCATTTTCTGATAGTGGCCCTGACTTTTGGATTTGTGCTGAAAACAGTGTTGATAACAGAGGGACGTTCTGGTTATTGCTGAGCAGGGCTTGCACAGCACCAAGGCCTTTTCTACTTCTTACATTGCCCTACCAGTGAGTATGCTGGTGTAAGACCACAGCCAGGAAGGGACAAGCTCAAACAGGATTTACTTTCAGAAATCTATACACAACTCCAAAAGTTCACCTACTGAACTTTTGCAGAGCCTTTGGTTCTTTAATACCTTGAGATAGCATAGAGAGATTATGCTGCACATGTTTTCTCAGGAGATACTTTTAAAATATGGGAGAAAATAAGGATTTTGGCAAAAGTTTAAAAGGGTAACATACAACCAAAACAAAGCATTCCACCAAAGCACCAATGTAGCAAAAACCCACTCAGTTTTAAGTTTCCCAAAATATTAAGAAAAGAGTAAAGAAAGAAAGAAAGATATTAAGAAAAGAAATAAAGATAAAGAAGAGAGAGTGAGAAGAGAATAAGAGAAAAATAGATTAATAAATAGCTACCACCAAAGAGTCCTGTGGAAGTCCAGATTCACATGGTAGGTAGCAGGTCCCGAGAGAGAGAGAAGCCTGTATTGCTGGTTTTGTGTGTCCTGGCACCCAGGCAGGACTTATGGCTCACTGACCACTCTGTGGCTCCAGGCCAGAGTGAGGGGTGAGGTAGCCAATCAGAGGCTGGGTTAGGGGTTCATGGGGCATGGTGTGGGCAGACTGCCCTTTTGATTGACAGCTGCTCCAAGGTCTCCCCATGAGGCTGCCATGTGGGATATGGCCTGACCCTCCCCCTTGAGTTGGTTCTGACACAATAATTAAATATCCTCAGTGAGATTTGAATCCAGTGTCTCACAGCTGGGGGTGCACAAGGAGTTGGGAGGGGATGCAGCTGGGACAGCTGACCCCAACTGACCAAAGTGGTATTCCATACCATATGACATCATGCTCAACAATAAAAGCTGTGGGGAAGAAGGAGGAAGGGGGGATGTTCAGAGTTATGGCATTTTGCCTTACCTACTAAACTGTCTTTATCTCAAGCTATGAGTTTTCTCACTTTTACCTTTCTGATTCTGTCCCCCATCCCACTGTGGGGAGGGAGGAGGGGGGAGCAAGTAGCTGTGTGGGGCTTAGTTGCTGACTGGGGTGTCATGGTTTGATCCAGCCACTGTCTCTCTGGGCAGTCCTTACCCACATTCTCCACCAAAAGTGTCATGGATTTGCTCTGGGTTAATTTTTCTCTCACTCCCCACACAATTGCTATAAGTTGAGAGAAGGTTTATGCACACAAAAGAGATCTGATTGGGGAGAATAATATTAGGATTTATTACTAGCAAGATAAAAACTAAAGAACTATATCTACAACAATTCTAATTAGGCAAAAATGCTATGTAGTTACAGAAATACCCCTCCCCTCTTTTTATCAGTTCAGGAGGAGAAGCAGTCTCTTTCTCTCTTTCCAGAGCTCCAGGTCTTTTAACTAACTTTGCAGCACTCTAAAGTTCTTCTTCTATTATCTCTAGGACGACAACTCCAGTTCATCGCAGCTGGAACTGTTTATCTCTCTCTCTTCTATGTCAGCCTCAGGGCTGGGCCTACCCCCTCCTGGGCTAAGACCAGAGGCTGGGGGGTTACCCAGGCCCTGAAGGGTCTTCCATGGACTGCAAGGGGACACTTGTTTATCATGGATCTTCACCACAGTTACAGGGTATAATGGCTTTTGAGTCCACCGCTGTTTCCTGTGGGGTCCCTTCCCATGGGAGAACAGTCTTTGATGGACCTCTCTGACATGGGTTCATCCCTTGGGCAACAGTTCTTCCATTCTCTGCTGTCCCTCAGAGTCACAAATTCAGTTGCACCAGCATGGATCCCTCACCGAGATCCCAAGCGTACCCGGGCCATCTTGCTCCAGCGTAGGTCTCTTTCCTTCATGCATTCCTCTGCTTCGGCGTGGGCTCTTTCATGAGCTGCAGAGGGTCATCTCTGCTCCTCAACAGTTTTCCACAGGTGGCAGGGATTTTAGTTTTCAGTCTTTTTCCATGCTGAAGAGAGAGAGAGGGAGAGCGAGAGGCCGGGGAGAAGCAGCCCTCCCTTCAAACTTCTCTCTCCTGCTGCTGCCAGCTTTGACCTTGGAGGTCTGTTATCTCTCTGCTGGAATTCCTTCTGCAGCGTTTCTCGTCCAAGCAGTCAGTTCTTCTCTAAAGTTTTTTTTCTCTACTCTGTTACAGAAGAGAAGGGGGGCTTCAGTGCCACACCTGCCCCTGGCCTAGGGCCGGGGGAGGAGGGAGGCTTGGCCCCCAGCTGGGGCCTGACACCACTCCCTCATGGCTCTTAATTTCATCTGCGCAACAACCCTTCTCTTCCATTTTCTTAATTATGTAATTGGCAGAGATGTTACTAAAACTTTTGATTGGCTTTTTCTCCGGAAATCTACATGGAGAAAACCATTTTTCACCCCCAGAGGGGCTGGGGTAAAACCATGACACTGGGGTTAAACCATGACACTCATCAAAGTCAAAAACATCACTTTACATGTTACAGTGTCCATGTTGTATGATCTGGGGCTGAACATGGTCATGATATCTCAATAATTCTCTGCAAAAGTAGTTAGAACATTATAGCCATTGTCAAATCATGCCAGAAAGTTTAAAGCTTCCTAACAAGCTGAATGCTTTTTCCAGCAATGATATCCAGGTATTTAGGTTTAACACAAAGACTAAGAGCTGAGCTTAAAATATTTTACCAGAAAAACCTTATTGCTACTCTTAAATTGCATGTTTACTAACAGTAAAGAGCAAACTGACCACCCTTCCTCTAGGTGCTTACATCATGTACAGGTAAGGTACTGCTGTTAACACTATTTCTTTTAATGGTATCATCACTGATGCAGAAAAGGCCTTGACACCGTGGAAACCCTGTTCAACAATAACTAAAACATGGTATATTATCAATACTGTTTCCAGTACAAATCCAAAACATAGTCCCATACTAGCTACTGTGAAGAAAATTAACTCCACCCCAGCCAAAACTAGCACAATTGTGGCTGCAAGGGGTTTATAACTTCTGACGTGTGAGCAGTTCTTATTTTGTCCTATGGTAGAATGGGGCTAAAGTTAAAACCAACTGCTACAAAGCAGTATTTGCCATCTTAATCCAACTGTTTCATTGGGATTTTTCTTGTGTGTGCTAAGGAGATGCACCTTTGCATGCACATGTTTGTGTGTATGTATGTATGTACTTCAAGATAACTAAATATGGTGGAAAAAACCTTTTAAACAGAGTTTCATTCCTGAATTTGAGGGGACTCTAAGGACAAGTAAGGATATATGCTTCCAAGTACTATGCTAGATCATAAGGTATTTCCTAAGAATGTCTATGTAATCTTGGGCTGCAAAATTTTATTTCAGTTATTCTAGATCTGTTTGTATTTCAATATCAAAATAATTAAAAGTGTGAATAGGTCTTAAAAGTATGGAAAAAGGCAAATATTACATTCATCTTCTAGGAGAATGAGGATGAGGAACTGGAGACCTACAAGTTTGTCAGTCTAACCTTAGTCCATGGGTAGGTGTCCCAGTTTAAATGAGACAAGGGTCTGCTGGAGGAGCAGAGCCTGCAGTTACTCTGTGGTGGCTGGCAGGAGGTGCTGTTGGGTTCTGCCGATCACCGTGTGGGGTCCTGGTATCTGGGAGAAGCCAAAAATGGGGATCTTTCCCCCCCCCCCCCCACTGAGAAGGGGAAAAAAGGGGACTCTTCCCATGAACTCACGCTGACTGTGGTTGGCTCTGACCAGGATTTCCCACCTTTCATCAATGAACACACGCTACTGCCAAAATGGGAGCGGAGGAGGGAGAGGGCGACCTCCTCCCCAAAAAGTTCCTCTGCAGATTTGTCAAACCTCTCCAATGAAGTCCGAGCAGGTCTGAGCTGGGGGCAGAACAGGGCTCAGGAAAACGAAGGCAAACCTGAGCCAGAAACAGTCAGATGACCAGGTCGAAAACAAAGTGACCTCAGAACCTTTTCACCCACAACCCTCCCTGCGTCAGGGCAGCAGAGAAGTGCCTGATGTTTCCAGAGGAGAGGGAAAAAACAATTCCCCCCCTCCAGTCTTTTGACAACCATCAGTCTTGAATGCAGACCAACTAGTTAGTTCTTTGTGAGTCAATCACCCTAGGCAAACCCCTTCCCCCTCCCTCATTCAACATCTTTCTTTTACAATGAGGTATGGGAAAGAAAAATTCCCTTCTTGCTTTTTTTAGATTAAGTAAAGCTATGAGAGGCCTAGGAAAGAGAAGGCATGGAGAGACCTTATTGTTGCCTTTCAACTACCTAATGGGAAGGTGTAGAGAAGATGGAGCCAGACTCTTCTGGGAGGTGCACAGTGAAAGGACAAGAGGCAATGGATACAAGTTGGAACATGGGAAATTCTGACTTAATATTAGCAAAAGTTGTGTAGAAAGGGGGAAAAGAATGTGTATCAGGTGGCATTAGGTAGTGTGTTTTCAATCTCCCTATCATCCATCTCAAAAATACCCTAAAGAAATCTGTACCAGCCACATATTTTTTATGTTGGTGGTTTGTTTTTTTAAAGAAAGGAAAGTTTTAAATTGTGGCTATGGATTCTGGTGTTAGTAGTATTTACTGAAACTGGTTAGGACTTTATTCTCTTCAGTCTTATATAGGAATCTCAACTATATTTAAAATTATTCCTGAAAATGAAGCAGCCATAAGCAAGTTCTGAAATTCTTAATAATAGACTAAATAACATTTCAGTCTAATTTTCAGTTAAAATTACTTCCTAACACACATTCTAGATATAGATGTTTTCTGATTCTACTTAACGTGACAATCAGGAAACCTATTTGTAAAATTCAATTTTGAGTGGAAAACAGATATGTATTAATGCCATTTGATCACAACACAAAATCAAAAAGAACAAAGTTTAGGACAGTTTTCAGGTAGTTACACAACACCTCAAAATCAGCATATGCTTCTGTATTTCTTGTTGCCTACCAGTAAGAATTTATTGCAAAGTTTAGTGAAGTTTGTTCAACATTTGACTGGAAAGAGGCCCAGTGGAAAAGGACCTGGGCGTGCTGGCCAACTGCTGACTGAACATGTTCAACGTGTGCCCAGGTGACCAAGAAGGCAAATAGCATTCTGGTCTGTATCAAAAATAGTGTGGTCAACAGGACTGGGGGAGTGATTGTCTCTCTGTACTCAGCACTGACACTAGTGAGACCACACCTTGAGTACTGTGTCCAGTTCTGGGCCTCTCACTTCAAAAAAGACATTGAGGTGCTGGAATATGTCCAGAGAATGGCAATGAAGCTGGTGAAGGGTCTAAAGCACAAGTCATATGAGGAGCAGCTGAGGGAGCTGGGTTGTTTAGTCTGGAGAAGAGGAGGCTCAGGGGAGACCTTATCGCTCTCTATGACTAACTGAAAGGAGGCTAATATCTCAGCTGTTTTATTATTTTGTTGGTAATTTCTCATCTTTTTATTATATTTCCCAACACTGATTAGTGCCACAATAAAATGAAAGACATGATCCAAATTAAATAAGCATTTATCATATGGCTTCAAGTTTTGCATAAGTATTGTTCTGTCTCTGTCAGTAATTAAGAACAAGATGTTCAACAGATTTCCTACAGGCATATATTTGAAATTAAAACAGTGGTTATGCAATCTTAATCTTTCCTGGCACAACTTGAGGCCATTTCTTCTTGTCCTGTCACTTCTTATTTGGAAAAAGAGGCCAATCCCCACCTTGCTACAAGCTCCTTTCAGGTAGTGGTAGATAGTGATAAGGTCTCCCTCAGCTGCTCCTTGTATGACTTACTCTCTAGGCCCTTCACCATCTTTCTTGCCCTTCTCTGGACACACTGTAAGACCTCAATGTTCTTCCTGTAGTGAGGGGCCCAAAAGTGAACACAGTATTTGAGATGCAGCCTCACCAGTTCCAAGTACAGGAGGATACTCACTTCCTTAGTCCTGCTGACCACACTGTTCCTGATAAAAATCTTCCACTTTCTTTATTGGTACTTAGTAAATATGAACAGGAGCTTGAACAGGGAAGACATTTATTAGAAAAATAAATTTTGTATAGAAGAAAAACTGGTGGTGTGTGGAAGCAGATATCAGGGAGGAATAGGACCATTGGACTGACTTTGAATAGAGGATGGAGATATGAGAGATGAGTTCTGATAAATACATACCTTAGGTGAAAGCAGAAAAAGAAGAAAGGGAAAACAGGATCAAAATCTTCAGAATAAGGGTAGGAGATGGAGGTTATGAGAAATGTTAATTCTGTGTAGTATAGAGGGATTATTATCAAATAATCAAAATTCTTTGTTTTTGACTAAAACGTTACAAAATATTTTTTTTAAAAAATGAAGTTTCTTCCTTCAAAACTGTGTTGTTTTACTTTTCTTTTTCTGTTTTTCCTTTCTTTTTCCATTTTTCCTTTTTTGAGATTGTCACAATGTACAGTACTGTATTTTGTATGGTTCTCTCTAGTGTATATCAACTTTATTTTGAAAGAAAAGAAAGTCCAGAAATTAGAGTGTTAATTGGGAGGCCTATTCTAAGTTCCCTGCTGTTACAGATTGTGTGTTTGGTCTGGTCTGGAGCAAATTATTTGGGCTCAGATAATCAAAGATATTCAGGGACCTAATTCCTCTTAGTTATTCTTTGGTTGCAAGTTTTATGAAAGTATGTGCGTTTTTTTTATTTTGTCCTTTATATGATTTCATTTTTTGGTTCATCCTCTGGTATATACATTGGTCAAATTAAAAGGAAAATAACCAGAATTTCTATGCCTTTTGTCACATCATCTCTCCTGTCTTCAACACTTGCTGGGGAAAAAAGGATTTTGAGTTTTGGTGTGAATCTCATGTTTGAAGAAAATAGTTTGTTCATACTAAATTGACCATGTTCTAGTCAAAAATAAAGGAAAGGATACTGTCACGTGAAAAGGGGGTTTTCCTCGATCCCTTTATGTTTGACCAGTCTGTCAGCATCCCGTTATGGGAACTCCAATGAACAGTCCACTGTATTGGAGGACAGTTTGACTTAACTCTTCAGGGATACACGTCAAGAGCAAATCGGAGTTGATTCTTTTATTTCAATTTATAAGCAGAGCCACCCTTCTGATCTCCCCACTTTGAGTTGGTATATTATTGGTTTTGTTCAAGTATGTTATCTGTTGACGACTGCTGCTAGTGCCCTTGAGACTCACAATAAACAGTTTATAGAATGACACACTTTATTAACAAACACACTGATAGTAAAAAATTGTGACAGATTAAAGTTCAGAGATTGCCGTTGATAGTATAGTGACTGCAAAGACGAATTTGAAGAATATACAGACAAACTCTAATCCCTAACGAAAGCTGGCTTGAGATAATCATTCAGCATGCATAGAATAGAGTTCTTACCCAATAGGCATCCCTATGGTAAAGACAGGTTCATCCCACTGACTGATCTCAGAAGTTACAATGGAGTCTTCTCTAACTTCACCTCATTCTTAACTTACTTTTATACTGCTTCTTTACATTAAGTGGAGCTTGAGAGACTCTAGTCATACATACCTTTGTTACTGATTGGTGTAAAATTCTCTTGCTTTGCTCCTAAAGTCAACGAAATATAGAGTGCATGCTCAGTGAGGGGTACTCAA
>NW_026087546.1:0-51402 GCF_022539395.1 Myiozetetes cayanensis
CAGCTCTCCTGTTTGAATGGCCATGCCTCAGGACATCCCTTCAGTAGACCTGCTGGATGTGTGTCCTTCCCATTGCTCCCTGGTTTCCTCCTCTACTTGCTCTCTGGTCACTCAGCGCCTCTCAATTGACTGGTTTCATGCTTTGAGCATCAGGGAGCTGCCCAGACTTTCAGAAGTTTAAACAGCACATTAGTCAACACCTTAATTGTGTTTATATCCATCACAGAAGAACCTTTTCTTATGTCTGTGTCTAAACCTCTTCCTGTATGGAAATCCCTTGAGAAAAGGTGACAGATGCTGCTGGGACATGGCACAGAGCTGAGGGAAGAGTTTGGATGTTTCTAAGGTGTATCATCTTTACATTTTTTTTTTTTTTTAATATTGACCATAAATAGAAACCTTTCTGTGGTTCTAAGTCTCACCAACTCCAGACCTCCCAGAGGATACAAACCTGATGAGTTGTGGTTCCCACTCCAGTGGCACTTGGAGCTCCCTCCGTACCCAGAGCACAGAGCTCCCTTGTCACACCAAGTCCTTGGAAATGGAGGGACAGGCTGTGGGGACCAGTTGGAGAGCATGGCCAGGGATTTGGGGTGGTTGTGAGCCCAGGGCAGGACCCAGCACTTGGCCTTGTTGACCCTCCTCCAAGTGTCCTGGGCCCATCGATGCAGCCTGTCCAGATCCCTCTGCAGAGCCTTCCTGCCCTCCAGCACATCAACACTCCCACCCAGCTTGGTGTCACCTGTGAACTGACTGAGGCTGCCCTGATCCCCTTGTGCAGATCATTGATAAAGACACTGAACTGCCCTGAGCCCAGTGCTGAGCCCTGGGAACACCCCTGGATGGAACTCCATTCCCCACCACTCCTGGGGCCTGCCCAGCTACACAGATGTAGTTCTGCACAGCAAAGAAATTCATTCACTTTCTCCCTTTTCCTTGCTCTGTGGACCGTGGGAACTTGTGACTTCAGTGTGTGACTCGCTGTGTGCAAAGGGCAAATATGGACAGAGTCCAGGGCAGGGAGTGTTTGGGGGATCTTGGGATCTGGGCTTCAGTGTTTGCCATTGGTCTCAGACAATCTACTGCAGAAAGTGGACTACAGTGGAGGCAATGTGGACTTAATATACAGCAGAGGCTTAAGGGATTTTTTATTGAGCTGTGCCTTCCCCTGGTTTTGTTTTCTGGCGATAAATGAACATCCTTCTGTGTCTCGTGCAGCTCTTTCTCGAAGTGAAGCAGGTGGGAGTTGGTGCCAAGGAGCTGAAACCTGCAGGTCCAGCCTTTAGTGGAGGAAGCTCAGATTTGCCCAAGGCTGCTTTGAGTCCCAGGGGTTGGATGAGGGAATGGTGAGGTGGAGATAGGAATAAAATCTGATGGACTGTCAGACATAAAAGGTCTTTATTTTTGTATCTATTCAGACTGAATTAGGAAGTGCTTGGGATCAATATCGACTGGGGATTTTTGATATCAATGTAAAAACAGTAAAAAAGTAAAGAGGCCACAGAAAAAGGAAATATTTTCTCATTACTTCTTTAATACAATGTATTCACTTTGAATGCACTTCTGAGATCTCAATAATTAACCACAAAAGAATTAAGGACTTAGAAGTAAATTATTCCCAGGGCCTTGTCTGGTTAAGGTGCCATCACTGAGAAGAGAGTGTAAAGGAATGAGCAGACAAGAAGACCGTCCCTGGGGATGGGGAAGCAGGAACTCAGAATCACTGGTTCCAGGTGGCAAACGGACTGTGGAGTGTGGCTGTGAAATGAGAATTCACAAAAGAATGGAAGAGTTAAAAATAAATTATTTCCAGAGTTTTGTCTCCTTACGATGTTTTGAGTATCAATGAGCCCTCTGGCACTGAATTCCTGAACTGAGGATGTGAAGACTGAACAACCCTCTAGGGAAGTAAAATTCACCTGGAAACCTCCAACTTTCTGAAGATGTCAGCAAGCCCCACTGAGGCCATCACTGAGAAGAGAGTGTGGAGGAATGAGAAGACAAAGAAAACCTGGTGCTGGGGAAGCAGGAACTCAGAGTCACTGGTTCCAGGTGGCAAATGGACTGTGGGATGTTTCTGTGAGAGCCCATAATGGCTGTGCTGGTTTCAGGGGGAGTCCAGTTAAATTTCTTCCCCATGACCAGTGCAGGGCTGTGTTTTGGATTTGTGCTGAACACAGGGTTGATAATCACAGAGCCACAGAATGTGCTGAGTTGGAAGGGACCACCAAGGATCATCCATTCTAACCCTTAGCCCTGCACAGGACCATCCCCAAGGCTCACACCACGAGCCTGAGAGGATCCTCCAAACACTTCTTGAGCTCTGTCAGTCTTGGTGCTTTGCCCACTGCCCTGGGGAGCCTGTTCAGTGCCCAACTACCCTCTGGGGGAAGAACCTTTTCCTAAGATCCACCCTAAAGTTCCCCTGACACAACTTCAGGCTATTCCCTCAGTCCTGTCCCTGGTTCCCAAAGAGCAGAGCTCAGGGCCTGCCCCTCCTCTGCCCCTGCCCTGGAAGTTGTGAATGCAGTGAGGTCTCCCCTCAGTCTCAGAGGAGTACACTCAGCTCCCTCCACAACCCCCATGGGCTGGGATTCCTCCTGCCCCACTTCAGTGGGCACAAAACAGGCACCTGCAGGTGACTCCTTGTCCCAGCTCCCCTGGCAATGAATGAAGACCAAAGACAGGAGTGACCTGCTGGGACACAAAGCCCTGGTTCCTTCTGAGGGGCCAGAGGAGACCGAGATTCCTGCTGGGAACTGCAGGTTCCAATGGAGCAGTTCACAAGGCAAGGGCAGCAGCTGTGGGGTCTTCTTGGAGGCTGCTGGGACATTGCTTTGGCCAACTGAAGTGGCAGAAGGTGCCCACATATAGGACAGGGGAACCTGTCACTGTTCCTTCTGTGCAGGGCAGCCCCTGGAGGTGCTCAGGTGACCAAATGGAGTCAGGTGGCACAGGGAGAGAGGTTGGGAGACAAGGACAAGGAGACACAGGACAGAAAGAGCAGCAGAGCGGTGTCCTCAGCATGAAGGAGCTTCTTGGACCTGTGGAGCTGCTCTAGGGGATGAATAAATTGGGTGAACTTTTGTGGGTGAGGCTCAGAGGAGAGACTGGTTTTGGTGACACTGTGGAGTGAGACAAGGAGCCCATTCAAGTTGGCTTTGGTAACCCTGCAATTCACTGGAAAGGCACCAGGACAGTATGCAAAGAGTCCAGGAGGTTCCTGCAGGGTCTTGGTGCAGACACACCATGGGACACAGGCCTTTAGAGCACAGCTGCCAGGCTGGTTGACAGCAGGGAGGCTCCTCTGCATCTGCTGCTCTCAAGGAGGAAGAGTTGGGCATGGGTGCAAAAAGCAGGGTCAGCCTGGTCTGTGGTGCCCATGGAATGGGAGGTCTCACCTCCCAAGGGGAAGGGCAATAGAAGAGAACAGAGACTGGAGCTGAGAGGAGCAGACTTTGGCCTAGTCTCGTGACTTGGAGTGGGGACCCACCCGTGTGAGAAACACAGAAGGTCAGCAGAGCTCAGTGCAGCTGCTCTGCAAGGACAGCATGTGGCAGGTCCCAGACTGTGCACACCAACAGTCAGGGAAAGAAGCAGAGCTGAGAAGGGCATGAAGGGCAGATCCCAGAGGGTCCTCCACTAAAGGCTGGACCTGCAGGTTTCAGCTCCTTGGCACCAACTCCCACCTGCTTGGTTTGGAGAAAGAGCTGCACAAGACAGTGGGTTTCTGTGGCTGGGTTTTTGGTAGCGTGAGACTACAGGGGTGACCTCTGTTAGAATCTGGTAGAAGCTTCCCCTGTCCCATGGAGCCAATGCCAGCTGCTCCAGGACGGAGTTCCTGCCACTGGCCAAGGCTGAGCCACCTAGGAGTGACAGGAACACCTGTGGGATAACATATTTCAGAAGAGAAGAGAAGAGTTGCACAGAAAAAATTCCATCCTGGGAAGAACAGAGTGAGAACATGGGATAACAACACAGACACCAAGGTCAGTGCAGAAGGAGGGGCAGGAGGGACCCCACAGAAGCAGGGGAAGGACTCATAGCTGAGGCCCCTGTAGCCCATGGGGGAGCATTGAGGTGCAGAGACCCCCCTGCAGCCCATGGAGGAGCCCACGCTGGAGCAGGGGGATGCAGGAAGGAGGCTGTGACCCCGTGACAGGCCCAGGATGGAGCAGGTCCTGCAGGAGACCTGTGGCCCATGGAGAGGAAAGCCCAGGCTGGAGCAGGTTTTTCCCAGGTAGGACTTGTGGCCCTGTGGGGGACCCACGCTGGTACAGCTCACCCCTGAAGGACTGACCTCGAGGGGTGGACTCACGCTGGGAGGGACCCCACAGGAACAGGGGAAAGACTCAGAGCTGTGGCCCCCCTGTAGCCCCTGGTGGAGACCAAAGTAACGCAGGTATCCCCCTGCAGACTATGGAGAAGCATCGGGGTGCAGAGATCCCCCTGCACCCCATGAAAGAGTAACCCACAGGACAGCAGAATGGGAAGAGCTGCTGCCTGAGGGATGGACTCAAACAACACCTGACTGCAACCCCCTTCCCCGTCCCCCTGCATTGCTGGGGGGAGGAGAGAGAGCTGAGAATGAAGGAGGGGTGGGGGGAAGGTGTTTTTAAGACTGTTTTATTTCTCAGTCTTTGGCTTTTATCCTGTTAGGAATAAAGTTAAGCACTATCACTACTTTGAGTCTGTTTTGCCCATTAGTGAGCAACTTTCTCCCGACCCTTATCTCTACTCAGGAATCCTCAGCTGTTTGTTTGTTTGTTTGTTTTCTCTCCTCTGTGGAGTTGCAGAGGGGGGGGGAGGTAGTGGCTTTTAGTGGGTGTTTGAAATCCATCCAGGGTCAACCCACTACACCAACCCATGTGCTTGAGGCCCTTTTGTGATGTCACAGCCCATCCTCTCCATTCCAGAATAGCCCTGGGCAACCAAAGAACCAACACCCTACAATCCCAAAGTGAAGCCCCAGCTGTGTGCCATGGCCTATTTGTGATGTCATGGCTGTAATAGAAGGGTTAACTTTGTTCATAAAATCTTATGTGTATGAGGGAGTCAGAAACTTTTTGTTGTAATTAAACAAGAGGAGTTTCACAGACAGCTTGCTAATCAAGCAAGTGTCAATAAACAACTGATAAGAACTGCACCTTTTCATCTCTGACAAATACCAGACTACCACTTACCCAGCCACCGAACTCAAGCAACAAACAAATTTACATCCGAAAAGCCAATGCCAGACACCACTTAACATGTACTTAAGAACACGAACCTGTATAAAAAGAGACACTGACTTCATTTCGGTGTGTGCCTCGGCAGGGCGCTTGCCCTCCAGGCCACCCAGCGCTGTTTTGCTTTATTATCGCTTGCTTAATAAATTTATCAATGTTTAATTGGAATTGAGTTGTCTAAATTCTTATACTAACTTATAACAATTTTGGTGCGTTGGCCGGGAATCCAATTTGCTTTGGTCTGAACTCCTGCAGAAAAGGGAGGCGCCCTATCTCCGGATAGCCCTGCTCTGAAAGTTGTTCTCACCAAACCCTGGATCAATGAACCTAACAAAATTTCGATAATAAAGCAAAAGAAATCTGCAGACCCCTTAAATTTTGTGCACGAAGACCAAACGAAGACCCCAGGGAGGGGTAAGTATAGAGTTTTCTTTTTTGGTGAGCCGTTTGGTTGGGGAGGTGATCCTAAGGTGTGCCTGTGTGAGAGGTCTCGATACGAGACCACGCGAGTGTGGACTCTCCTGTAGTGCAGCTCTCATATCCCGCGAGGGAATGAGTCATGACCGAGAGAAAGCGAGTGTGTGTACGTTTCAAGGCACCTTAGAAGATGGGACAGAGGAAAGGCAAGCCTTCTGATCCCATGGGGAAGGGAAAACAGAATAAGTTACCCAATATTTCCCCACAAAGCCCATTAGGATTAAGGATAAAACATTAAAGTAATTCCCCTAGGAAGAAAAGTGAATCTAAGAAAAAAATGATACATTATTATATCGAAGTTTGGGGAGAGAAGTCACTCTAATCCCCATATTATATAACCTGTATTCAGATCTTCCAAGGATTGGGTGTGTCGACAAGCGCAAAAACCCCAAATGAAAATCCCTTATGACCCCCCCTCTATGCCCCTCATTCATTACCCCCCCTTTCCACAAACCCCTCTCCAGTCTCCTTCAGTCCCTATTCCCGCAGCACCATGTAATCCCCCATTACCCCCCCCACCCGCTGAATCCCTCATTAACCCTCCCCTTTCACAAACCTCTCCTCACATTCCTTCAGTTGTTATTTACACAGCACTGCTGAATTCCCCGTTACACCACCACCCCTACCCCCCATTTGCGGTTTACAAATCTCACTGCCTTATCAAATCAGAGGTGCGAAAATCCCGAAAGCACTAAAACTCTTAGAAAGAGGTGGACAACCCCGAAAAAAATCAGAGCTTTATTATTAGAAAAACCTCTTGGGAATAACAAAACAGTTAAACCGAATTTTAAAACCTGATATATATATACCTGGGAGAAAATGCAATCCAACGACCCTCCCAGTGGGAACTGTAACTCAGCCCTAAATTGGCAACACATAACTAATTATTATACTTCATTAATCAGAAGACTTTAAAATAACTAACCCCCATGAACAAAATATCATAAAAACATTAGAAAATCAACAAAAAAATATGAAACACTCAGAGCATGTTTAAAAAAAAAAACAAAAAAAAAAAAAAGAAAAATTTACCAAACTTCTCATAAAACAAATTTAAATCTAAAAACAAAAATTGTGTCAAAATTGACATCGCTGTGTTAAAAACTGAAAAAAAGAAAAGGGAGAGAGAGAGACAGAGCTGGAGAAACAGTATCTGCTGTGATGGAAAGAGAAGTCTGCAGCTTTAGTTTTGACAAGTTTGGGAAGAGGGAAGTTACTTTTGTAGTCTTTAAAAAGAAAGATAAGAACAGTGTTAAAATCGATGGAGAAAGAAAGGAAAGAATTGCATGTAGTAGATTGAGAAGAGAAAGTCAGAGAGAAGAGGAGAATAAGTACTTCCCCACTCCAGACAAACTGGGGAAAAAAGATGGGATTTCAAATTAATTAATTAGATAATACTTTTATTAAAAATCTAAATTGAAATTAGAAACTCTGATATAATAAATCTGTGATTATATTTGCCAGTGTGACATAAGAAAATATTATATAATTTTACTGTTAAAAATTTCATTTTTAAAGAAGATGCAGTAGAGCCATTCTTAATATCATGGGCTATTATAATCATAATTCGTATAAATGTATTAAATGGTAAAATAATGTTACTTTCATTGCATGTGTCTATGCCTTTCAATATTCTCACAGACCTAGAGTTGTACCAATTGTTTGTTATCTTGAAATATGTACACAAAAATAACTTTTATGTATATTCTGTACTGAAGGCCATACTTTTAACAAAAACTTCAGTATTAATATCACCTTTACTTCTTCTCCCTTCCACCTGGGGAGAGGACTTTGTGTACATCATGTATGTGAACTGAGTGCCCATTAATTGCATCAAGCCTAATCTACGCTAATTTCACTAGGAAAATGTTTCTTCTTCTCACTAGCCCTGTAGAATAACTTCCAGACTGTTTATTGCCGGTCTGTTTATATTGCCTTGTATGGGACGTAAACATATCTTAAACAACTGGCTGAAATGGCCTTAGTTGGGGGAAAAAAAAAAAAAAAAAAAAAAAATTGGAGTTTGTATAATGAATACATATGGTTTTATTTTTTTTTTTTTTTTTTCCATAAACTTATTTGGTGTATTTCTTTTGGGTTCCTAGCCTGGAGGGAACTCTGGGGGGTGGCTGCCTGGCAGGGCAGATGCAGTTGCCCTGAATAAAGTTTCATTTCTATGCATTGCGAGAACAAGAGAGAAAGAAATATTTTCTTTTTCCTTCCTATACACAACCTTAAAGTAAAAAGTGATTGTAGCATTTATTCTATACTGAAACCCATATTGTTAAAATGAAAAGAGACAATGTAACAGCCCAAGTAAACAGAATTATATTTATGACCTACAGCCTGCTACTGACTGTCAGCAGATCACTGTAGTGACTGAGACTAATTATATTAATTCCTGTATACTAGCATATTCACAGCCTGGGAGTATTTGTACTTTCTAAATCCTAATCGAACTCAGTATAAAAGTCGAGGAAACTGTGACAGAATTGGAAAGAAAGCAAAGGGGGACCTTAGCCCAAACAGCACCCTTAAATTTCAAAATGCATAGGATAAACCCTGGGAATTGGGAAGGAAACATCTTTAATCCCTTGTTGAGAGAATCCATTCCAGGATCTACACACAACGGAGACTGCGATCCCTACTGCAAAACAAAGACGGACACATCCCTCCTGAATGACAGAATTTCTCCGAAGTGATCATTGGACTACGGAAAGAACTACGGACGATGTGAAATTAATCTTGAGAAGGAAAAGACTGGTGAATAAATAATGATTAATTCCAAAATTTCTAAGAAAGCATTCCCCCTGCTGTACAAATGATTCCAAATACTTCCTCCATATACTTTACAAATAACCCATTATACACCTTAACATCCAAACAGAATTCCTCTCGAATCAGGTGCAATCTTTAAAATAATAGAAAACATCCCCATTTAAATCATAAAGGATGAATAGTTTGTCAATATACATCTATCATTCCCAAGGACATGAAAAATGTCTATAAAGTATATACACCTATAAAATTATTGGTGGAAGCACATTATAAAGTGCCACCTAAGGAAAAAAAATTATTCTACCCTTTAAAGTAAAAAGAACAAACAATAATGATTGAAATACTTTGTCTGTAATACTTTGGGAGTGTGGGTTTTTTTTCTCCTTCAAAACATCTTAAACTTAGAGGCCATATAAACCCTGAAGAATACGACTGCTGCTGAGAAGATTACAGAGTACCTCGCTGCTCCATGCCATGGAGTTAGGCGAAGGGAGGCAGAGACGTACTAGAGTGGGTCTATAAATATATAACAAAGCTTCTCAATAAACTGAACTAAAACTAACACCCTGTAAAATGAAAAGGACAAAGCCAAACAACAAAAAAAATTGACCCTTAATTATACTTTCTCAAGGTCTCCACCAATAATTTAAAAGTAAGCATTTCAAAAACAAACACAAAAAATAACTAATAATCATCAACCCTTTAAATACTAATCTATGTTTAACTAAATACCTTGGTTAATTACTCTGTTGTCAACCTCTTATTTTATTAATTTAAAAACTAACATTTAAACCATGTATTTTTAATACAATTATTACCATTATTAAAAAAAAAAAATAAATGAAGGATTGTAATAGAAGGGTTAACTTTTTTCATAAAATCTTATGTGTATGAGGGAGTCAGAAACTTTTTGTTGTAATTAAACAAGAGGAGTTTCACAGACAGCTTGCTAATCAAGCAAGTGTCAATAAACAACTGATAAGAACTGCACCTTTTCATCTCTGACAAATACCAGACTACCACTTACCCAGCCACCGAACTCAAGCAACAAACAAATTTACATCCGAAAAGCCAATGCCAGACACCACTTAACATGTACTTAAGAACACGAACCTGTATAAAAAGAGACACTGACTTCATTTCGGTGTGTGCCTCGGCAGGGCACTGCCCTCCAGGCCACCCAGCGCTGTTTTGCTTTATTATCGCTTGCTTAATAAATTTATCAATGTTTAATTGGAATTGAGTTGTCTAAATTCTTATACTAACTTATAACAATGGCCTACACTCTCCATTCCAGAACAGCCCCTGGCAACCAAAAACCCAGTGCCTCACACCCCAGAGTGCAGCCCAACCCATGTGTCATGGGCTTCGTTGTGATGTCGTGGCCTGTTTTCTTCATTCCAGAACAGCCCCTGGAAACCAAAGAACCAACGTCACAGAATGTCACAGTGCAGCCCCTCCCATCTGCCATGGCCCCTTTGTGATGTCATGGCCTTTTCCCCAGGAAAGAAAGCCTCTAATCTTTGGGTTTCAGGTGCAGTTGGTGGGCCACCCTGGGCACTCCATGGGCAGTAAGAGCTTTCTGTCCTGTCATCTTTTGTCTGGCAGGAATCTTTTTCCGGATTGAAATCTGGCAGTCGGACTGACAATTCCAGCGCGGGGCTCCTGCAAGCGAACGACAGCCCTGCCCTCCAGGGAAGGAACCCCTTACCCTCGGTCTCTTTTCCTGTTCCTTCAAATACAACCTGCAGGGCAGCTTTCTGCCATCTCTTCTCTTGGGAATTGTGAAGATAGACCTGCTCCCACATTTAACACCTCAGGCAAAACCACCATTTTAACACCTTGTTAACACCTTTCCCAACCTTTCCCAAAGCCAAGAAGGTACAAGTACCCTTGTCCCTGGCTGTGCTGCTGTGCTGGGAGTCTCTTCCCTCCAGCTCTGCACACAGACACTGCCTCTGCAGCTCCAGAGAAGGGCTGGGGAAGCATCTTGGGCACACAAATCAAGGCAAAGAACTTTATTCAACTCAAATGTACAGAGGACAAGCCTTTGAGTTACAGGGCAGTGGTAAATATTGATGTAGAAATATTTGGAATAGAGTCTTTGATTTGTTGAAAACATTTTAAAAGTAAAAAGAATAAGAAAATGAACCAATGAAAAAAGAATAAATAAGAGAAAAAAGGCTTCGATTATAATGAGTTATATTCCGAATGCTTTGCTAAAGAAAGAAGTCATTTTAGCTCAAAATCGAGATATAATTTTCCTGAGGGCATCCTTGAGGTCCTGGTTTCTCAGGCTGTAGATGAGGGGATTCAGTGCTGGAGGAACCACTGAGTACAGAACTGACAGAGTCAGATCCAGGGATGGGGAGGAGATGGAGGGGGGCTTCAGGTAGGCAAACATGCCAGTGCTGATAAAGAGGGAGACCACGGCCAGGTGAGGGAGGCACGTGGAAAAGGCTTTGTGCTGTCCCTGTTCAGAGGGGATCCTCAGCACAACCCTGAAGATCTGCACATAGGAGAAAACTATGAAAATGAAACAACCAAATGCTAAAAAGATGGAAAACAAGAGAAGTCCCAGTTCCCTGATGTAGGAGTGTGAGCAGGAGAGCTTGAGAATGTGTGGGATTTCACAGAAGAACTGGCCCAGGGCATTGCCCTGGCACAGGGGCAGGGAAAATGTATTGGCTGTGTGCAGCAGAGCATTGAGAAACCCAGAGGCCCAGGCAGCTGCTGCCATGTGGGCACAAGCTCTGCTGCCCAGGAGGGTCCCGTAGTGCAGGGGTTTGCAGATGGCAACGTAGCGGTCGTAGCACATGATGGTGAGGAGGGAAAACTCTACTGACATAAAAAATGCAAAGAAATAGAGCTGAGCAGCACATCCCATGTAGGAGATGGTTGTGGTGTCCCAGAGGGAGTTGTGCATGGCTTTGGGCACAGTGGTGCAGATGCAGCCCAGGTCTGTGAGGGAGAGGTGCAGCAGGAAGAAGTCCCTGGGGGTGTGCAGGTGCTGGTCGCAGGCTACGGCGCTGAGGATGAGGCCGTTGCCCAGGAGGGCAGCCAGGGAGATGCCCAGGAAGAGCCAGAAGTGCAGCAGCTGCAGCTCCCGCCTGTCTGAGAATGCCAGCAGGAGGAACTGGGCCATGGAGCTGCTGTTGGGCATTTGCTGCCTCTTGGTGTGGGGCACTTTCCAAGGAGGAAATACCAGTGATATGTTAGCAAAGAACTTCCTCAGAAAAATCAAAGCTATTTCCCAATACCCCCTCCCTGCTACACTCCCCCATCTGTTTGGTTTTGGGTTTTTTTCTCAAATTCCCACATCTCTCCTTAGGAGTGTTCCTGGATGTCAGAGCCCCTCAGCACTTCATATGCACTCAGGGAGAACAGAGCAGGTCCTTTGCTCTTTCCCCCCACAGCCCCTGCCCAGCCCTGAGGGAGCTCCCCAGCCCGGCTGAGGCTGCCCCTGGCAGGTGGCAGAGCTGCTGCCCCGGCACAGCCCCTGGGCTGCAGGACCCTGCTCTGCAGGACAGCTTGGGGCAGCCTGGGGGGCACAGCCTGGCTTCACAGCCCTGCAGGAGCCCTGGCAGAAGGGAACCCTGCTGGGATGTGCCTGGGATGCTGCAGCAGGGACTGGGATGTGCCAGCGCTCGCAGATCTTTGCCCAACCTGCAGACACCTTGCCCTTCCTGCTGACTGACCTGACACCAACACCCAGGGAGGAGTCTTCCTAAAGTCTAAGGTGTTACTGAGGAGAACAGCAGGTCAGAAAACATCAATATCCAATTAGCAAAGGGACAAGCCCAGGGACTTTCTTCAAGAGAAAAATCTGAATTCCCACGAACTTGTCATCCAAATACTTGTCATGTTTTCCCACAGTATTTGTGCCATTTTCCTGTGAGTTTGATCTGTCTCATTGAGGTGTCATTCAAAATGTCCAAGATAAAATTAAAGTTTGCATGTGAGAAAAGTCACCATGATTGTTTTCTAATCTACCAACTTCATAATATAAATATACAGAAAAAGTAAATATTCTTATTTAAAACCAAAACAAATTACTGAGATACCCACCTTTATTTTAGGTGAATGCTTGAACTTAAAGCAACCATTCACATGCAGATTATCCACATAGCAGCAATGCCTGCTCATCCCCAAATGTTGTCAAAGATGCAGCCTCCTCTTTTGAACTCTCAGGTGCCTCCCTGCTCCAAAGATCTGGGCTGGAGCCCAGGGTAGGCCGGCTTTGCTCCCAGAAACCTGCCAGAGCCCTTCTTATGTGGTGCCAATCTCACAGGCAGCGTTTCCCAAAGCTGGAGGAAGCCTGAAAAGGAAGGAAACTTCCCCAAAGCCAGCCAGGCTTTTCTCAGCAGCTGAGCTGCTGCCCAGAGCCTTTGCCTCCCTGCACTCAGGGCCTCCAAGGAGCTGCTGCAGAGTCCCTGGGGAGGCTTTGTCAGGAGGGGTCCTCAGGGGGATCCTTAAGGCTTCGAGGGGCTGCAGGATTTTCAGAGCAATTTGGGTTTTTCTGTTGATTTTGCACCTCTGAGAGGTTTGTACAGCCATGGCCTCCAATTATCTGCTGTAAGGAGTCCCTTGAGAGCCCCAGACAGTGACAACCCTCAGTGGGTCATTAATGCTTCAGGGCACTCAGGGTTTATTTAGGTACTTTTTCTGACACTGAGTTTTTGAGAGGTTTGTTCAGTCATGGCCTCCAGTGACCTGCTTTAATTAATCCCTTGAGAGACTCTGTCAGTCGGGACACTCAGTGGGGCTCATTAATGCTTCAAGGCACTCAAAGTTTATTAAGACACTTCTTTTTGACACTGAGTCTTTGAGAGGTTTGTTCAGTTATGGCCTCCAATTCTCTGCTCTAAGGAGCCCCTTGAGAGCCTTTTTCAGGAATGGCCCTCAGTGGGGCTTGTTAAAGCTTCAAGGTACTAGAGGTTTGTTAAGGTACTTTGCTTTTTCCTTTGACTCTGAGTTTTGAAGAGGTTTGTGCCATCATGGCCTCCAATTCTCTGCTTTAATTAGTCCCTGAGAGACTTTGTCAGCAGTGACACTCAGTGGGCTCATTAATGCTTCAAGGTACTCAAGGGTTTTGAAGGAACTTTTCCTTTTGAAAGTGAGTCTTTGAGGGGTTTGTTCAGTCATGACCTCCAATTCTTTCCTCCACTGAGTGCATGAGGAGCCTGTACTTTGAATGGCCCTCAAGGGGACCCATTAATGCTTCCAGATACTTTGGGTTTTCCTTCTGACTTTCACTTATGGACAGGTTTGTACAATCTCCCCTCAGTACCTGAGGTTCAAGGACTCAGCTCCAGAAGCCCCCCGGGGCTCACTCAGATAAAGCAAGTCCTGACAAACCATGGCCCTTCCTGTGATTTCCCTCTAATCTAGACTGTAAATTAGGAATGTTGTCTCATGGAATCAGGGGACCATTGTGACACTGCCCAGAGCCTTTGTCTGCCTGCACTCCTGGCCTGCAAGGATCTGCTCGAAGGAGTCCCTGGGGAGGCTTTGTCAGTGCCTGCCCTCAGTGGGGCCCAGCAATGCTTCAAGGGACTGGGAGTTTGGCTTCTGACTTCTTGAGCAGCTTCTTCAATCTTCTCTCAGTACTTGAGGATGATGGACTTGTCTCTAAACACACTGTGGCGCTCATTAAAATACAGAAAAACAAATTATTTTCCTTCCTCTAATTGTCTTCATGTCTTCAAGACTTCTACAGCTAATTGGAGTTGTTTTGTAGTTTGGATGAAGAAGGAACATTTTAAAGTGGAAGTAACAGAAATACAGTTGTTCTGTGAAGGGGAATGATTTACACAGAGCCTTGGGATGCAAGAGGGTCGGGGTGCAAAGGATTTGGATCCAAAGACCAAAAAGGGGGCAAAAGAGATTAGTAGGGCTTAATCATTGAGTAACTTAAAAGTTACAAAGGGATTCAATAATATTTACTACAATTTTAACAATGACTGAATTGTAGATTCTCAATAACATTCACACCACAGTCAGTTCAAACCCACATCCAGGCAGAGATGTGTGGACACATCAAGATCTGGGTGTGTAAAGGTCCCTCTCCAAAATTCTTCTGTTGTCAGTGAAACCCTCCCACACATCCCTTTGTGTTTCCCACCAGACAAGGGTCAGAGCTGGAGGAGTGTTTGTGGAGGGGAATCAGAATTGTCCTGGGCATCAGCGACGCTCTTTGGAGTGTTGCAAACTGGAGGGTTCCTGAGCTCCGAGAGGCTGCCAGAGGTGTCCCACTGAGAGGGAGGTGCTGGGGAGCTCCCAGGGCCTCCCTCAGCACTGCTGGGTGTGGGCTCACAAGGGCACTGGCTTTAGTTATCTGCTGAATTTCTATCCTCCTGTCAGGAATGACTGGAGTTTCCAAAAGATTTGCGAATTGTATCCTAACAGTTCCATTTGGGCTGTGATTCAGGCAGGGAATGTTCCAATGTTTTCGTGGGATGACTGATTATCCTGTGTTTCCCAGTTGTTCCACTCTGGATTGTTCCCATTTGTATCATCCGGGATCACCTGGTCCAGTCCAGGGACACTTAACACACCCCTGGTCCAGTCCAGGGGCTCTTCATTGCTCAGCTGGGTTGGTCAAGGCTTGTCAGAAGCTCCTGAGATCATACTTATAAGAAGCATGGGGACAGTTACTTGTAATAAGACAAGTGATAATGCTTTTCAACGAAAAAAGAACAGATTTGAACTAGTTATAAAGAAGAAAGTTTTTACACTGATGGTGGTGAAACACTGGTACAGGTTCCCCAGTAATGTCATAGATGCCTTATCCTTGGAAACGTTGAAGACCAGATTAGAAGGAACTCTGAGAACCCTGATCTAGTTGAACTTGTCCCTGTTGATTGCAGAGGGATTGGACTAGATGAACTTCTACAGTCACATCTGACTCAAGCTATTTAGGATTCTTTAATTCTTTTTTATCCTACAGAGCCAAGGCTGCCAAGGATCACACAGGTTTTAGACCCAACTGAGCATCCCCTTTGATGGCTCATCTGGCAGCTCTGCTAAAAAGCTGCTGCAAAGAACCTTCAGACCTCAAGGAGCTTTTGTGCTGGGCTGAGCTGGGGCTGTCAGGGCTGGGGAGTTGGCTTTTGGCTGCCAGGGACCACCAAGGCTCTCTCTCACTCCTCCTCCTTCTCCACTCCCCTTGCTGCCTACAGGGTTGTTTCTCCCACATTTCCCTCCCTCCTCTCTTGGTTCCAGCACCCTGGATTTTATCCTTTTTCCAAAGGGTTATTCCAGAGGTGCCCCTGCAATTGCTTTTTGGCTCAGCTTTGGGCACTGGCTGGGTAACTTTGGAGCCACCTGGAACTGGCTGTCTCTGCCACAGAGTCAACTCTTGATCTCTTCTTCCCTAAGGCAAACCTGCAGCCCCCTCCCTGCTCCCAAACCTGATACACAGGGTCAGGAAAGTGCCCAGGAATATAGGAGGTCATTGAGCCCATTCTTCCTCATGCTGCTTCAACAAGACTTTGTCCTCTTCCTCTCCCTGCCTTCAGGTTCTCTCTGTCAGAGCAGAGCTGTGCTGGCCTCAGCCGCGCTTTGCTCCAGAGCCTGCTGGGCTGGGGGCAGATGGCAATGGCAGAGGGGCTGAGGTGCCCCAAGGAGAGCAAACCCTGCTGTGCCCAGGCCAGAGAGACACAGGGCTGGGCTGTGCAGCCTGGCAGGACAGGGCTTTGCTGCCTGGGGCGTCTCTACCAGCGTGGAGGGCCTGGAGGCTTCAGGTGACTCTGATCTGCAGGAAGGACAAGGTGCTGATGGAAATGTCCTTGGGTATGGACATCCTGTGATCCAGGAACACTGTGAAAATCACTGCTCTGTTCCTTGGCTGCAGCATCAAAGGGATGACTGAAGGTTATCAAGCATTGGAAAAGAATGTCCAGGGAAGTGGCTGAGTCAGCAGAGAATCACAGAATTGTTAAGGTTGGAAAAGACCTCTGAGATCATGGAGGGCAACCATGAACCCAACACTGGCATCTTCACCACTGAACTGTGTCTCCAAGTGCCACAGCTCAATGTTTCCTGAACACTTCCAGGGATGGTGACTGTAAGACCCCAGGTTTGAGCTACGAGCTCATCAAAGTGCTTTTACTTTTAAAAATACATAAGATGCCAGAATATCTGTGCTCTGCATATTTTGAAAGGTCCTTCAGTTCTTTTAACCTTGAGGAATATCACAAGGGAAAAGATGCCCCTACACCTTTTCTCAGGAGGTCAAATAACACAGTTTTATTTGAACCTTTAGCAAATAAGGGAGCTTGGCAAAAGTTCAAAGAGTAACGTTCCACCAGAATAGAGCATTGCCCAAAGCACTGACTGATCACAGGTGTCATGAGTTTGCCTACCAGCACCCCCACTCCGGGACTGAAAATAGTTTTTTCCAGGTGGGTTTCCAGAGAAAAAGCCAATCAAAAGTTTTTGTAACGCCTTTACCAATTACATATAAGAGAACGGAAGAGAAGGTGGTGGTGCAGATGAAATTAGTAGCTCTAGTCATGTAGGAGAGGAGGCAGGCCCAAGGAGGGTCAGGGCCCCCTCCTTTCCCCTCTGCCCTGGGCCAGGGGCAGGTGTAGAACTGAAGTCCCCCTTCTCTCCTGTAAGAGAGTAGAGAAAAAAAAAAAAAAAACTTAGAGAAGGACTGACTGCTTGGAGGAGAAATGCTGCAGAAGGAATCCCAGCAGAGACATAACAAATGTCCAAGGTCAAAGCTGGCAGAAGCAGGAGAGAAGTTTGAAGTAGGGGGCTGCTTCTCCCCATCCCCCCCTCTTCCTTCAGCAGGGAAGACTGAAAAATAAAACCCTGCAACCTGTGGATGTTTATTGGGGTGAGGAGACCCCCATGCAGCTCATAGAGGAGCTTACACTGAAGTAAGTGGATGGACGAGGAAGCTGAGACTTCATGAGAAACCTGAAATGAAACAGAGTCCTGCTAGAAACTTGTAGGCCATGGAGAGAGAGAGAAAACTATGATGGAGTAAAATGGCTCGGGTAGGTTTTGGGGATCTGAGTGAGGGATCCCTGCTAGAGAAGCTGAATTTGTGACCCTGAGGGACAGCAGAGAATGGAAGAACTGTGTCCCAGTTCTTCACATTAGTGAAGTCTATCAAAGACTGTTCTCCCATGGGAAGGGACCCCACAGGAAACAGGGGTGAACTCAAAAGCCATTATGCCCTGAGCCTCTGTGGTGAAGATCCATGGTAGGCAAGTGCCCCCTTGCAGTCCATGGAAGACCCTACAGGGCCTGGGTAACCCCCCAGCCTCTGGTCTTAGTCCAGGAGAGGGGTAGGCCCAGCCCTGAGGCCGACATGGAAGAGAGAGAGATAGAGATACAGTTCCAGCTGTGACAAATCAGAGATAATAGAAGAAGAACTTTTGAGTGCTGCAAAGTAATTTAAAAGACCGGGAGCTCTGGAAAGAGAGAAAGAGACTGCTTCTCCTCCTGGACTGATACAAAGCGGGGAGGGGTATTTTTGTAAATACCTGGTACTTTTACCTAATTAGAATTTTTGTAGATATAGTTCTTTAGTTTTTATCTTGCTACTAATAAATCCTAATAATATTATCCCCAATGAGATCTATTTTATCTGCATAAACCTTTTTTCAACTTATAGCAATTGTTTGGGGGGGTGAGAGAAACTTGGCCGAGAGCAAACCCATGACATTTTTGGTGGAGAATGCGGGGAAAAAACTGCCAGGAGAGGCAGAGATTGGATCATACTAGCAACCAACCAACCAACCCAACCAAAAACCCAATCAACCAACCCAATCAACCTACCAATCAAATCAAAAAACCCAACCAACCCAACCAACGCAACCAACAAACCCAAGCAACCCAACCAATTTACCCAACCAACCCAACCAATTAACCCAGCCAACCCAACCAATTACCCAACCAACCAAATTAACCAACCAACCACCCCAACACACCCCACCTACCCAACCCAACCTACCCATCCAAAAAACGCATCCAACCAACCCAATCAACCAACCAATCTAACCAAAAAACCCAACCAAACCAAAAAAACCCAATCCAACTAACTAACCCAACCAACCAACCAACCAACCCAACCAACCAACCGACCCAATGCAACCAACCTGACAAACCAATCCAAGCAATGAAACCAACCTGACAAACCAACCAACCAACAAACCAACCTGACAAACCAATCCGACAAACCAACTCAACCAACCAACCCCACCAACCCAACTAACCCAACACATTAACCAACCCAACACACCAAACAGCATAACCAACCAACCAAACCAACCAACCAACCTAACCAACCCAACCAAGCAGCCAACCCAACAAACAAACCCAACCAACCAACCAAACCAAAAAACCCAACCCAACCAACAAACCATACCAACCAACTCAACCAACCCAACAAACCCAACCAATCAACCCAACCAAGGCAACCAAAAAAAAAACCCAACCAACCAACCAAACCATCCAACCAAACCATCCAACCCTACCAACCCAACCAACCCAACCAACCTACCCAACCAACAAACCAACCTGACCAATCCAACCCAGCCAACCCACCAACCCGACCCACCCAAAAATCAACCAACAGAAAAAACAAACCCAACCAACCAAACAACTAAGCAAACTCAACCAACAAATAAACCAACCCAACCAACCCATCCAACAAACCAACCCAACCCAACCAACCCAACCAGCCAACTCAACTAACCCAACCAAACAACCAGCCAACCCAAACAAGCAACCCAACCAACTAATCCAACTAACCTACCCAACCAACCCAACCAACCTAACCAACAAACAAACCAACCCAACTCAACCGATCCACCAACCCAATCCACCCAAACAACCCACCCAACTAATCAACCAACAAACCCAACCAACAGAAACAACCTATCAACCCAATGAACCAACCAACCCAATGAACCAACCAAAGCAATCACCTCAACCAACCAACTGACCCAACCAACCAACCCAAACATCCCAAACAACCAACCCAACCAATCCAACCAACCATCCCAACAAAACAAACAAACCCAACCAACTGACCAAACCAACAAACCCAACCAACTTAACCTAACCAACCAACCAATAGATCCAACCAACCAATCCAACCAAGCCTTGACTGAAGCAGCTGAGCAGTGAAGTGTCCATGGAGCATCCCAGTGGAGCCACCAGGCACTGCCTGATCATACCAGCAGCTCTTGCATGCCAGAGGTGGAACAATCACAGTCATCAGCTGCCCAAAAAAGGAGGTGCAATTACCATTTGTAGCCTTGGTAAAACATTGCCCTGAATTGTAGCCCAGTGGAGCATCACTTTTGGGAATTGTAGCCCCAGGGGAGCAGGACAACTGTTACTTCACTTTGGCAAGATAGCCCAGTAGTTTCTCAATTGACTTATGGCCAGAAGGGAGATTTAGTGGTGGCCAAAGTCAACCATCTTGCAACCCTATCAAGAGCAGTCCTGAGTGAGGCCCTTTGAGCTCTCCTGGGCCACAGTGGCTGTTCAGCACCTTCCACTTTGTGGGACAACTCTTGGAGCCTCCTGGAGCTTGGGAACCCTCAAGCTGGTGACATTCAGCAGACTGTTGCTGACAAGGAGGCCTGGGCTGATACCCAGCAAGAGACACACACACACACACTCCTTGAAATGCCACCCTTGTCTCCTGGGAACACAGAGGGATTTGAGAGGAGCATTTCCCTAACAACAAGGGGAATTTTTGAGAGGTACCTTTACACACACAGATGTTCACAACTCTCCCTCTGTGTGTGTGTGTTCATTGACTGTGCTGTGAATGTTGTTATAGTGAATCAATAATTGTCACTGTTATGATTGTAGCAAATCCTACTGAATCCCTTTATAAAGATTAAATTGGTCAATGATTTAAGTGCTACCGATCTCTTTTGCCTCCTTATCTTTTACACCTTTATAATAATAAATATAATAATAACCTTCAGCTTTTTGCATCTCTGTGTAAATCATTCTAAATTACTTCTAATCAGTAGGGGCCCCTGGTGGTCTAGTGGTAAAGGCGCCGCGCTATCACCGCGGAGACCCGGGTTCGATTCCCGGTCAGGGCCACTCCCGGGCAGGTGGGGCTCGTTAGCCCTTAAAGGCAACCCACCTACGTCCTAAGGACCTCGCTGCCACCGTCCAAGCTCGCTTGGCCCCGGCAGATGAACCTTAGGATTAAAGGGTGGGCTCAGTTCCGCGCACACTGTGTCTCACCTAAAAAATCCAATGCGCAGGCTGGAAGGTGTAAAGACCTTCCCCGGATCTTCGCTCGTGAAGACTGGCCATTATTATTATTATTACTTCTAATCAGATTTTCCTGTGTTTACTTCATCCATGTAGTAGGAAATAGATTGAACCTTGTCACTCAACTCTGCTAGGTCACACTTTCACATATTTATATTAAAACCTGCTTTTTGCCAATTCCTTTGCCAATGATTCTTTAAACCACCCAAACCACTCATTCCTGACACCCAAGGCAAGTGGTGCAGTGCCCATCTCTGAAGGCTTCAGGAAGCACTTGGAGATGGTGCTGGATGATGCCCTGTAGGAGGGAAACCAGGCCAAGAGTTGAGCTGAAGTGGAGCTCAAACACATCCTCTGCCCTCCCCTGTGCACCAGTGCAGTTACTTCATCCTGAAGGCCACCAGGTTGGTGGGGCCTGATTTATCCTTGGACAGTCCCTGCTCCTGCTCTTCTCTTTCAGTGCCAGACACGTCACCCCCTGGAGCCCTTCAATGTCTCACTGCTCCCAAAGGCACCTTGTGCAGTCTGTGCTTCCCTGGGCTGCACTTTTGGCCCCTGTCCCAGATGGTGCCACCTTGGTTTGTCTTCACTCCCAGCAGAGCTCTACCAATGCCAGGGCCTTTTAAAATGGACATTCCAAAGAAGTCTCGCTCTTCCCCTGGAGCTTCAGCACCACTGTTCTGCCTGTTATCTGGGCTATTGAGTTTCCCTAATCTCTCATATCCTCACACCTGTCCTGACATACTGACCATCTCAATGCTCATCTTCTCACACAGACTGTCAAGACAAAGGGCCTTCCCAGTTTTCTCCTCTCCATCCTCTTTCTCCATTCAGATCCCTCTCACCTGTGCATGTGGGAAGGGAGGTGAAAGCTTGTTTGTCTTCAGGAGTCTGATTGTCTCATTAGCAAGCTCCTGAATTGTGCTTCTATCGATGCATTTATATGGACTTGTGAAAAACCATTCTGATAACGTTGTCCCTGAGAGAAAGGTGACAGCATCAGGGGGAGCTTGTGCTGAGCATGTGCTTACAGGTGTTTGGATGTTTAGGGAGGTTCTTCATGCTTTACATTTCTTGTCTTTTCTTAGAAAGAGGAAAACTTTTCCTGGGCCTGTGTGCAAGCAGAGCTCTAAGGAGAGCAGGAGGGAGATGGTGCCACGGGGCTGGAACATCCAGCTGCAGAGCTCAAAGTCTAATGCAAGAAGGGGGATGTCAGTCCAAGATGGGCCATGTCAGAACTGGTGAGGTTGGGGGGTGAGGAGCAAGGTTGGTCATACAGGGTCAGTCTGGATCTCCTGAGGAGACACTCAGCATCAAGATCACTTGGAGAACACCTCTGTCACCTCTTCTCTGAACTGAAAAATATCAATCCTTGAATTAAAAAGGACTTCTTTTCAGGTTGCCTTGAAGACAATTAAAGGAATACAAAGAGATCCTGAGGGATTTCTGGATTATAATGAGCCCCATGGAGTATTTGCAGCAGAGTCCATGATCCTGAGGTACTGAGAGAAGATTGAAGAAGCTGCTCAAGAAGTCAGAAGCCAAACTCCCAGTCCCTTGAAGCATTGCTGGGCCCCACTGAGGGCAGGCACTGACAAAGCCTCCCCAGGGACTCCTTAGAGCAGATCCTTGCAGGCCAGGAGTGCAGGCAGACAAAGGAAAGTTGCTTGTGGTGGCCTGAGGGGCAGAGGCAGCTGCCAGAGCCAAGGGCACAAAGGCCTGGGTGCCTTTGGGCCTTGCAGCCCTGCCAGAGCCCTTGGCCATCTCTGCTGCAGGCTGTGCTCCCCTGGCCCTGCTGCTCCTCTGGCCTTGCAGGCTGCACACACCCCTCCTGCTTTCCCACCCCCTCCCAGCAGCATTTCTGGGCCCTCCCTGATGGCTCTGCTGTCCCCCAGCTCTGGCTGTTTCCCTGGGACACAAAGCCATGGGCTGCTCCAGACACTCTCTTGCTGACCTCTTTCATCAGAAGGGTCCATTTGAATGACACTTCTTCTTCCTCATCTCCAGTCTGAACCTTCCAAGCTTCACTTGGTGGTTTTTTTTCTCTTTCCAGTACCAAGAAAAGCTCAGTCCTTGAAGAATCACAGAATCACAGATTATGCTGAGTTAGAAGGGATCCACAAGAATCATCGTCTCCAATTCTTGCCCTTCAAAGGACCATGCCCAAGAGTCACACCATGTGCCTGCCAGTGTCATCCAAATAGCTTTTGAACTCTATCAGGCTGGGTGTTGTAATCCCTTCCTTGGGGAGACTGTTCTAGTACCCAACCAGATCTCCTTGAGACCCTTTCCAGTTTTTCCTCCTTCCTCCATTATGGGAAGCTCGACAGACAGAGACAGGTCCAGATATGGTGATCCCAGGGCTGAGTGCAGGGAGGTGACAACTCTCTTGTCTGGGTGGCCACACTACCCCTAAGGCAGCCCCATGTGCACTTGGTCTTCTTGGCTTTGATGCTGAGCCCCTGTGCCACAGGACATCCCTGACAGAGCCCAGGCCCTTCTGCTGGGGGTCCCTGCAGAGCTGAGCAGATCCAGGTCACCTCCCATTGCTCTGCCAACCCCTTGGGCCTGCTCTGGGCCCTGCAGGTCCTTGCCCTGCTCCCAAGGGCTGTGGGGGTGCTTCATGGTCAGGCCTTGGGCTTTAGAGCTCAGGGTGGGGATTGGGCAGAACTTTGGCAGCTTTGTTGTTCTTCTGGCAGGGTCTGGTTCATGATTAGGTGAAGAGCTTTTTGGGCTGGGTCAGGATTAAAACTTGGCTTTTTATACTGGTAATACAAGTTTGGGATTGGGGTGGGCATTGGAAGACAAAAAAGAGTCTGGAGTTCTGAATTTGGGCTTTTTCTGGCATGGAATGAGTGCAGTGAATTCCTGTGAATGGGAGGGGCAGCACTTTTGGGGAATGTTGGGGTTTGAGGTTACAGAGAGGGTAAAGGTCCATCAGGAGTGTTTGCACACTCGGTGTTTCAGCACCCTCAGCATTCCCAGAACCTGGTTTTACCTCATCAAAATCTTCCCTCTCTGTTGACCAAGCCCCAATTCCTTGTCCAAATATCCAATCCTTTTTGTCCCAGATCCTCCTAATCTCCCCCAAACTTTAATCTAGGTGGGGTCAGCTTTGTTATGACCCTGTGCAACCTCATGGAATCAAGGGGCCATTGTGGCATTGAACGGACTTGCTGAAGTCTGGGCACACAACATCTCCTTCTTTTTCCTCCCACAGGAGTTCTGCAATCCCTGCCTTGTCCGTCCCATGCCTGGCAATGGCTTCAGGAAGACTTGCCATGTCCCCTTCCCTGCTGAGCCTGAGCAGTCTGGAACTCTGCCAAACCTCCTTGCTGCCCTGTTTGCAGACTGGTTCCATGTCTGCCTTTGCCAAGGCCCCAGGAACCTCTGGAATGGCTCTGGCCTTTGCAAGGGTTTGGGAGAGGTTTCCATGTGACACTGCCCAGTCTTCTCAATATTCCTGACACCAAAATCTTTTCTATTGTCCCTCAGTTCCAGTTTAGTGCTTAGGAAACAACACAAATCCTTATGGTTCTTCAGGAGAAAATCGGACGTGATTTCATTCTAGAGGTCAATGGTGGAGCAGCCCACTCTGCTCTGGCCCCACAGCAGTGCCCACCCCAGGGAGCTGCAGAGCTCTGGGCATTCCCCCACAGCCCCAGCCCCTCTGAAGGGCACAGCAGCTCCTGGGGCACAGAGAGGAGTCTCGGCATCCCCATCAGTTCAGGGGCTGCACACTCAGCATGGCAACAGCAAATGGAGCTCAGGGCAACTGCGGCAGCCCTGGTGTCATCTGCAGGAGATGCCCAGCACAGCCTGACTGTGCCCCTCAGTGCCAGCCCCTCTGCCCAGCCCAGCACAGAGTCCTGGCCCAGGCACAGAGCAGCCTGTCCCCAGGGGGGCTGCAGAAAGAGCTTTCTCTGTGCCATGGATTCCTCTGTGCAGGCACAGAAATGCTGCCTTGCTGTTCTGCAGGGACATCCCTTTGCCCAGGGCAGTGTGTCCAGGCTGCCTTGGCCACTTGCAGATCCCAGCCTGGGATCCCTGCAAGGCCCTGAGGTGGAGGGGCTGCTCTTCAGAGGGAGGGGCTGTGGCACCCTGGGCTGAGCCTGCCCTGGCCATGCTGGTCAGGCTGGGAAGCATGGCCAGTAGGATGGGGATCCCTCCTCTCCACCCTCTTCCATCTTCCTGGAAGGCTCAGTAGCCAAGAACAAGGCTGGGCAGGACCATGGGCTGTTTGCAATGGCACAGAGGGCAGGGCAGGGCTCCACTCCATCCAGCCTGTGGGCTGCAGAGTTCTTCAGGACACCCTCCTGGAAAGCCCAGCCCTGGCTCTGGTACAGCCCTCCCTGAGCTGGGCAGGCACAGTGGGAGTTCACTGAGGGCAAGAGGAATCGCTGGCCAGAGTCCTTTCTCTGTTCCTGCTGTGTCCCCTGGGGTTGCAGAACTCTCCTTTACCAGTTCCCAGAGACATTTAGTGCTTTAGCTGTGGGTGACTCCAGTCTGGGCAGGATTCTGCTCCAGGGCTCCAGTCACTGCTGACTGGATGGGATGGGCTGTCCCTGCAGATCCTCTGTGCTCTCCTGCAGTTCCCCATTTCCTACACACAAGGCCTCCCCTGCCATCAGAACCAGCACAAGCTGCAGAGCCCCAGGCAGGTGACTTGGAGACCATTTGCCACTGGCCACCAGCACAGAACATCTGAGCCAGCCCTCAGGCCCTGAAGTACCACAGTGAGTCCTTCCCTCCCTGCACGGCCTGAATGGGGAAACAAGACAAGCAAGGGGACTTTGGAGAGTCTATTCCTTGGCTTGTTCTTTAAACCAACCTCTTAAAAGGAAAAGAGTCTTCAGGAACTGCCCAGGGGGATCCCCTTTTCTGATGGAAATGATGTTAAGAAACCCAGTCCTGTCCCAGCAGTGCCCAGGGCCTGTCCCTGCCCATGGTCACAGCACTGACCCACAGCAGTGACTGAGCTGCCAGAGCACTCAGGCCTTGGTCAAGGAGCAGAAAGGAGAGGGAGGCAGTGGACAAAGAGCATCTCTGAAAAGACCAAGAGCTGCTGCTCCCTGGCAGTGCTCCTGTCCCAGGACTCTCTACCCCTTCTCCTTTGCACACAGGCACTGCCCTCCAGCTGCAGGGAAGTTCTTGGAGCAAGAATCTGAAAAAGGATTCAAGTCCTTTATTATACTCAGAGATTGTCATCCCTCATGTACAGAATATCAAAAACAGGATGTTTGACAAAGAAGTTGCTGCATGAACTTTTTTTTGTTTAAATGCATTCAGGAATGTTCCTCATTTACACAATTGTGGGTCAAAACAAAGAGGTAGAGAGTGAATTAGATATGGGATGAAGAATAAAGTTCTGTGTTAACAACATATAAAGAGAAAAAATACAGGAAAACTCCACCACCACCACTCTCAAAAGGGTTTGAAGGCAGGCTGAGCCAATGAAGTTTTACACAGTCAGTGTTCTGCAAAAGAAAAGAGGCAGGTTACTGCTCCTGAAAAGCATCCAGTCATCATTTTAATTGTGGCATCCTTGAGCTTCTGGTTTCTCACGCTGTAGATGAGGGGGTTCAGTGATGGAGGAACCACCGAGTACAGAACTGACAAGACCAGATCCAGGGATGGGGAGGAGATGGAGGGGGGCTTGAGGTGCGCAAACACTGCAGTGCTGAGGAACAGGGAGACCACGGCCAGGTGAAGGAGGCACGTGGAAAAGGCTTTGTGCCAGCCCTGTTCACTGGGGATCCTCAGCACAGCCCTGAAGATTTGCACATAGGAGAAAACTATGAAAATGGAGCAACCAAAAAAGAAATAAGCACTAAACCCAAAAGTCCCAGTTCCCTTATGCTGGAGTGTGAGCAGGAGAGCTTGAGGATGTGTGGGATTTCACAGAAGAACTGGCCAAGGGCATTGCCCTGGCACAGGGGCAGGGAAAATGTATTGGCTGTGTGAAGCAGAGAATAGAGAAACCCAGTGGCCCAGGCAGCTGCTGCCATGTGGGCACAAGCTCTGCTGCCCAGGAGGGTCCCGTAGTGCAGGGGTTTGCAGATGGCAACGTAGCGGTCGTAGCACATGATGGTCAGGAGGAAATGCTCTGCTGACATGAAGAAGAAAAGGAAAAAGAGCTATGCAGCACATCCTGTGTATGAGATGGTTGTGGTGCCCCAGAGGGAGTTGTGCATGGCTTTGGGCACAGTGGTGCAGATGCAGCCCAGGTCTGTGAGGGAGAGGTGCAGCAGGAAGAAGTCCCTGGGGGTGTGCAGGTGCTGGTCGCGGGCTACGGCGCTGAGGATGAGGCCGTTGCCCAGGAGGGCAGCCAGGGAGATGCCCAGGAAGAGCCAGAAGTGCAGCAGCTGCAGGTCCCGCCTGTCTGCCAATGCCAGCAGCAGGAACTGGGCCATGGAGCTGCTGTTGGGCATTTGCTGCTTCCTCAGAATGTCTGGATCTGTTGAGGAGGAGAAGTCAATGCTGAGTTAGACCAGGCTGCTGCAGCCAAACAGGACACGTCTCACAGCCACCCCACTCTCAGGTTCTCTGTCCTCAGTCAGACCTCCCTGCAGCTCCCTCCCCTGAGCTCTGGCTGTTGCTGCCTGAGGGCACCATTGGAAGCAGGAACTCTGGGATAGGAACCCAAAAACTCCTTCTGGAGGGCACTTGGGCACTTTGCTCCCACACACACATCCCCATAGCAGCACCCACAGGGTTTGTGTCTGCACAGGAATCTGTCCCCTCAAACCCCACACTGGCTCAGAAAACAAAAGGGTGAGAACAAGGAGAGCCCAGGCAGCAGGGGATGTCAGGGAAATGCCCCAGTGCTGCTGCCAAGGGAGGAGGGACAGGCAGAGCCAGATGGAAAGGAGGGCTTTGTCCTTGCCTGGGCTCTGGCTGCTGCAGGGCAATGCCCAGCCCAGCCCCCGTGGGCCTGAGGGCAGAGGCTCTGCTTGGGCTGGCAAAGGAGCCCAGGCAGGAGCTGCTCAGGGAAGGGCTCTGTGCCACAGACACAGGCAGGGAGGGGCCACATCCCCCTGGCCAGCACTTGTGGCAGCAGCTGCCTCTCCCTCCCTGCCGGGGTGTGTGTGAGGAGCTGTTCCTGCCAGCAGCCCCTCCCTGTGCCCAGCTCAGCTCCCTGCCAGTGCTGACAGAGCCCATGCCCAGCCCAGGGCCCAGGGGCAGCTCTGCCTGGGCAGGGGCTGCAGAGCAGATCCCAGAGCCCCTGCGCTGGCTGGGAAGGGGCAGGTGTTGGCAGTGGATGTGCTTCCTGAGCAGGGCCCCTGCAAATGGCAGCAGGTGCAGCTGAAGCTGGGAGGAGCCCTGAGCCTGCAGCTGAAGGGCCCTGCCCAGCCCTGGCCTGCCAGGAGGGCTCACTCCTTCCCCCCAGCCCTTCTCCCTGCAGGGCCGTGGCAGCTCCTTGGCCGGGCTGAGAGCTGCCCCTGGCAGGCAGCAGAGTCCCTGCCCCAGCACACACAGCCCTGGGGGGCAGGACCCTGCTCTGCCCCACAGCCCTGGGCACCCCTGGCTGCACCCCCACCTTCCCACCCCACAGCCAGCCCTGGCACAGGGAACCTTCTGGCCCTGGGCCTCTGATGGGCCACCACCAAGTCCTGCTCTGCAGCAGCTTCTCCTGCTGCCCCCCAGCAAATCCAGCACAGCCATCCTGACAGCTCCTGCCAGGGCTGCCATTTGGCAGCTGCAAGAGCCACTTGCAGCAACTCCCCTGCACTGCTCTGCAGCCACAGCCTTCCCGTGCCAAAGGGCTGCCAAGGTTCCTCCCCTGAGCAGCTCTGCCCTGTCCTCCCAGCCCAGGATCCCTTTCACCTCCTGCTCCCTTCTCCTGCCTGCCCTTGCTGCCTGCAGCTCGTGCCCTGCTCTGCCATAGGGCCACTTCCTCTGCCCTGCAGGGACTGGGAGAGGCCTTCTGAAAGATCCTACAAGCTGTGGGATGTGGCAGCTTTAGGAGATCCCTGCCGGAAGGGAAGTTTAAGTGTCCTACAGCCAGAGAAATATCCATTCAAAACCTGGGAAGGTTTCTCCTGTAGTGAGAGCTCAGTCCCCTCCCAGCCCAGGCTGCCTCTCACCTCTCTGCCTTCTCTCCTGTGCCCTGGGTGCTGCAGACAGTGCCCTCAGCCCTGCTGGGCTGTGCAGAGGTGCTGCTCACCAGCAGAGCTGTCTCTTTGAAGCCCGGCCCAGCTCAGCAGCACAGCAACAGCCCCGGCATGTAATGACTCTCGTGGGGGGTTGATGATTTTTACAGCAGACTTTATCCCTGAGAGTGTGTCAAAAATATCCTCATGACGTCAAAATGAGATGGAAATTGCGAAGTTTCTTGTAGTGGTAATGGGTTCCACTGAGGGACACGACTGTGAAAGTGTTCCCAGATTTCAGTTGGAATAATAAACTGCAAATAGTGATGACAAGGATGGACAAGCAAGACAAAGGTGGCTCTGATGCTAAATAAGCATTGACTTGTTTTTTTAATCCAAAGGGTCAAGCTCTGACCCCCACCCCCTGGGAAGGCAGATCCTGTCCCTGCCTCATTGCTCAGGGCTCTTCCTGGGGCACTGGGATGTGGGATGTGCAATGCCAAGTCCTGGACGATGGAGTGGCACCTCCCAGGCTGCTGAGCAGGGACAAGGAGGCCATGGGGCCCCAGGGCTGCAGGGGTGACACCAAGGAGAAGGTGACACCAAGGAAGGGGTGATACCAAGGAGAAGGTGCCACCAAGGAGAAGGTGCAACCAAAGAGAAGGTGCCACCAACCCCCTCCACCTTCTCCCCCAATCCCTGATCCACCTGATTTCTCCTCTTCCCCCCCCTGCACCATTCAAAAAAAAAAAGTCCTTTTGGTGTCTCGAAGACCCTCCAGTTTCTAAACCCCCACAAATTTATGATCAATCCCTCCCAAACCCTCTGGAATTGCCCAACCACCCCCGGCTGAGTCATCGGTCACCGCCCACTGGTGACATCCTGGGGCGAGGCCCCACGCGGGGATGTCGCAACTTCCCACCAGATTCCAGGGGTTCTTCCCCTTTTTTCAGAGGGTTTCTGAGGGTTTCAGAGGGTCACGTGGGAGGACTAGGGAAGGGGAAGGAGCCACAGACAAGGAGGACACGGAGCAGGATGGAGCTGTGGCTGCTTATCCCGCTGCTCGGTCAGTCCTTCCCCTGTTCCTCCTCCTCCCTCCATTTTCCCAATCCTTCCCTTTTCCCACCCATTTCCCTGCCCTTTATCCCAACTCCTCCCAGGTTGCCTCCATTACCCTACACCTCTTCCCTTCCTCCACCACTTTTTTCCTTCATCACCATTTTTTCCTATCAAAAGTCACTTTTTTACACTTTTTCACACTTTTTCCCCGTTTTTCTTTTTTCCCCCATTTCTTCCCTTTCCCCCCTACTTCTTTCCTTTTTCCCTCCATTTTTTTTCTTTGTCCTACATTGCTTCCCTTATCTCCCATTTCATTGTGTTCCTTCCATTTCTTCCTTTTCCCTCCCATTTCTTCCCTTTTTCCCCCATTTCTTCCCATTATCCCTCATTTCTTTCCCTCTTTTCACCATTTCTTTCCCTCTTTTCCCCATTTCTTCCAATTTACCCCAATTTTTTCTTTCTTTTCCCCCATTTCTTTCCCTTTTTTCCCCCTCATTGCTTCCCCTTTCCCCCATTTCTTCCCTTTTACCCCATTTCTTTCCTTCTTTTCCCTCCTTTTTTTCTTCCCTTCCCCCCATTTCTTTCTTTTTCCTACATTGCTTCCCTTATTCCCAATTTCATCACCTTTTTCCTCTATTTCTTCCCCCCATTTCTTCGCTTTTCCCCCATTTCTTTCCTTCTTTTTCCCCTATTTCTTCCCCTTTTCCCCATTTCTTCCTATTTTCACCCAATTCTTCCTTCCCCCCCTTTCTCTCCCTTTTTCACCCATTTTTTTTCTTTTCCTCAGTTTTTTCCCCTTTTCCTCAATTTCTTCCCTTTAATCTCCCTTTCTTCCCTTTTTCCCCATTTCATCCCTTTTCCCTCCCACTTCTTCCCCCTTCCCCCATTTCTTTCCCTTTTCCTTTATTTCTTCCCCTTTCCTTCTTTTTCTTTTTATTTTTCCATTTTTTCTTTTTTCCTGTTTCTCTTTTTCCTCCCTTTCTCTCTTTCCCTCCCCTTTTTCTGTTTTTTTTTTAAATTCCTCCTTTTTTGTCCTTTTCTTCTTCTATTCTCCCCTTTTTATTATTCAGTTTTCCTCTTTTTCCCTCTTTTTCTTTTTTTTTTTTTTTAACTTTTCCATTTCTCCTTTTAATCACTTTTCCTGTTCTTTATTTTCCATTTCCCATTTATAATTCCTGGGTTTTGTCTTCCCATTTTTCCTTTTCCTTTCCCCTTTTTCTCTCTATTTTTTATTATTATTATTATTTGTTAATATTATTTTGTTATTTAATATTTCCTTCTTTTAAACTTCCTTTTTTCCTTCCCAAATTTTCCCTTTTCCTCTTATTTTCCACCTCTTTTCCCCCTTTTCTTTCTCATTTCTATGTTTTCCTCTTTTCCAGCCTCTCTCCAGACTCTCCTTCCCCGGGTGATACCTTCAGGTAACGCATTTTAGGGCAGAACCTCCAATCCAACCCAATCAACCAACTCAACCAACCAACCCACCCAACCAACCAACAACCCAACACACCAACTAACCCAACCCAATACATCAGCCTAAGCAACCAACCCATCAACCCAAACCAACCAACCAACCCAGCCCACCAACCCAACCAACCCAACCCAGCCCACCAACCCAACCAACCACCCCAACCCAACCAACAAACCCAACTAACCAACCAACACAACTCAACCCACAAGCCCAACCATCCAACTAACCAACCAAGCCAACCAACAAACCCAATCTACCCAACCCACCAACAAACCCAACCAACCAACCCAACCAACCAAACCAGCCAACCCAACCAACCAACCAACCCAATCAACCAACCCAATCAACCAATCTACCCAACCCCACCCCTCCCAGAGTTGCCTCCTCCTCCTCCCAACATCTCGGTGACACCAGAGAAGCCCCAGTACCTCATCGGTGACACCGTGTCCATCGTCTGCACTGCTCCCGGGGGGACCGAGGGGAAGCTCCAGGGCTTCCGGATCTCCGGCACGAGCGGTTGGAGCGTCGACGTCCGCACGTCACGGAGATCCTTCACCTACACCTTCAACATCACCGGCACCCACGACGGGGGGGCTCACACCTGCTCCTACACCCTCCTGCGCCCCTCCCGAGGCCCCGCCCACTCCCTGGAAAGCCAATCCATTGTCATTGCCATCAGAGGTGGGTGGAGCCTTCTCAGGCCCCGCCCTCCCCCAGTGGATTCTTCACCTCAGGCCTTCAAGGGGGAGGGGGTTCTCCCCCAAATTGCCTTGTTTGGACACACCTCCAAATAATGGCATGGATCCCTCTGGATCCGGGATCTGCTGGGGTTGGGATGGGGATAAAGTGGATCTGGGATCCACTGGAGTTGTGGAGTGTGGGGGTGGGAACCACCAGGTTTGGGGATCCACTGGATCTTGAGTCTGGGATCTGGAGGGTTTGGGGCTGGGATCTACTGTGTCTGGGATCTACTGGATCCAGAATCATCTGGATCAGGGATGTAGCGGGGTCTGGGGTTGGTGAGTTTGGGTCTTACTGAATCTGGGAGAAACAGAGCTGGGATCTGGTGGGTGGGGCTGCAATGAGCTGGATCTAGGGTCACCTGGTTCTGGGAGATGTGGGGCTGGGACCTACTGGGCTCAGGATTTGGGGGGTCTCGGGTCTGCTGAGGTTGGGAGATGGGGGCGGGGTGCAATAATCTGGATCTGGGATCCAGTGCAGTTGTGAAGCGTGGAGGTGGGGATCCACTGGGGTTGGGATCCACCAGGTTTGGGACCCACCAGGTTTGGGGATCTACTGGATCCTGGGTCTGCTGGGGTTGGGAGAACTGGGGGTGGCACCTGCTGCGTCTGGGATCCACTGGATCTTGGATCTTCTGGGTCTGAGATCTATCTGGGTCAGGGGGTGGTGGGTTTGGGTCCTACTGGATCTGGGAGAAATGGGGCCAGGATCTGGTGGGTCTAGGATCTAGTGGGTCTGGAAGGTGTGGGTCTGGAATCTACTGCATTTGGGGTGGGCGGGGGTAGGTTAAACAGGATCTGGGTTCATCTGGCCCTAGGATCTACTGGTGATGAGAGAGGTGGGGCTGGGGTTCCCAGGATCTGGGATCTTCAGGATCTGGGATGGGTAGGAGTAGGATCTCCTGGATCCATGGGGACCATGGGGCTGGGATTTAATGGGCATGGGATTTCAGGGACGTGGATCTACTGGATCGTGGATGTGTGGGGATGGAATCTATTGGATCTAGGATCTAGTGGGTCTGGGATACGTGGGGGTGGGTTAAACTGGATCTGGGATCATCTGGCTCTGGGATCTACTGGAGCTGGGCAATGAGAGGGTCAGGATCAACTGGATTTCCGATCTACTGGAGCCTGGCTATGTGTGGGTTGGGATTGACTGGATTTGGGATCCCCTGGATCCCGGTTCCATTGAGCTTCGGAGCTGTGGGACCGGAACTGACAGGGATCCATCCTGCTGGGGTGCGGGCTGTGATTCCGGGATCCAACTCAAATTTGGGGATCTTTCCCCCTCCTTCCCCTCCCTCTCTGCAGCCCCTCCCCCTGCCCCCTGGCTGTCCCCAACCCCCCCGGGCGGTGTCACCGTGGAGGGGCAGCCCCTCGGCCTCGTCTGCACCGCCCCCCTCAGCCCTGCCCGACAACGCCGATTCCACTTCTCCCGCGCCGGGTGGGAGGTTCTGGGGGTGATCCCGGGAATCCAGCAGATCCCAGGTGAAGAGGAGGCGGAGCTGAGGGTGGAGAGGAGCGACCAGAGCCACAGCGGGAATTACAGCTGCAGATACGAGGAGTGGGAGGAGGAGGAGGGGAAGTGGATCCTGTCGGAGCTGAGCGAGGAGGTGGCGGTCACGGTCAGAGGTGAGAGCTAAAGGGATATGGGGACAGATCCCAATGGATCCGGCCCCAAATCCCAGTGGATGCACCCCAAATCCCATCCCATCAAACCCCAAATCCCAACCCATACAACCCCAAATCCCATCCCATACAATCTAACCCCAAATCCCAGTGAAAAACCCCACCACCCCAAGATCTCCCTATTTTCCCCCAAATCCTGGGATCTGATGGTGTTTTCCCGGTTTTTCCCTGCCCAGAGCCAGCTCCTCCCCCTTCCCTTTGGGTGGAGCCTCCCTCGGGGGTGGTGGGGGAGGGGCAGTGGCTCCGCCTCCACTGCTCCTTTTCCCACCGGGAATTCGGGATTCGCTTCTGCTTCTTCCGGGATGGGGCGGAGATTCCCGTTGGGAATGTCTCCGAGCTGCTGTTCCTGCAATCCCGGCTGGAGCACTCCGGGAATTTCAGCTGCCGGGTGGAGGAGGAGGTGGGCGGGACCTGGGTGATGTCACCGCCCAGCCAGGGCCTGCAGGTGACAGTCAGAGGTAGGTGGGGCCTTCATCGCCCTCCCACCTTCATCGTCCTCCTCCATGGCCTTCATCTTCATCACCTTCATCTTCATCACCTTTGATCCTACTCTCTGACCTTCATCTTCATCACCTTCATCTTCCTCACCTTCCTCACCTTCATCACTTTCTTCCTCCTCCTCCATGGCCTTCATCCCCCATGAACCTTCATCCTCCTCCTCTTTGACCTTCCTTCATCTTCCTCACCTTCATCTTCACCACCTTTCTACCCCTCCGACCTTTATCCTCCCTGACCTTTATCCTCCTCCTCCTCCTCCCTGACCTTCATCACCACCTTCATCTTCATCAGCTTCATCCTCCTCCTCCTCCATGGGCTTCATCCCCCTTGGACTTTCACCATCCTCTCTGACCTTTATCCCCCTCAGACCTTCATCCTCCTCCTCTCTGACCTCCATCCCGCTCCTCCATGACCTTCATCATCATAACCTTCATCATCCCTGATCATCATCCTCTGACCTTCATTCCCCACAACTCCCTAAAACCCCCCAAAAATCCCCCCAAAACCCTCCAAATGCCTCCAAACCCCCCAAAATCCCCCCCAAATCTCCAAAACACCCTTAAATCCTCCCAATCCCCCAAAAAACTCTCAATAATACCCCAAATGCCCTCAACCCCCTCTCCAAATCCCCCCTAAACTTCCCAAAACTCCCCCAATCCCCCAACGCACCCACTAAATCCCCCCCAGCCCCTGGCCACGCCCTCTCTCTCCATGACCACACCCTCATGACCATGCCCACCACCCCAATTACCACACTCCCCTCTCCCCATGGCCATGCCCCCTCTCCATGACCACACAAACAGTCCCTGACAACAACCTCTCTCTGACCCCACCTTCTCTCTGCCCTCCTCCCTCAAGCCCGCCCTTCCCAGCCTACCTTGCTCCTGGTCACACCCCCCGGCCACGCCCAGCTGCTGCTCACCTGCATCGCCCCCTCCAGCCCCGCCCACAATGACCATGTCCCATCCGGCCCCGCCCACTCTGGCCCCACCCAGCGGCGTTTCTACTTCTTCCACGGCGGCGTCCAGAGATTGGTCGACACCACGGTGGGCAGCCAATCACAGCTCAGCCTTGCCCTGGCCACGCCCCCCAGTGACACTGAGGCCACGACCCCCCAGGGGGCCTTCACCTGCCAGTACGAGGAGCAGTTGGGGGAGGGGTGGGTCCTGTCCCCTCCCAGCGACCCCCTGACCCTCCCCCCGCCTCCTGGTGAGTCTCTCAAAAGTAGTGGGGGGAGAAGGGGGCGTGGTCATGGAGATGGTGGGTGTGGTCACAGAGGTGGTGAGTGTGGCTGTGGAGATGGTGTTCCGAGGTGGTGGAGGGGATTTTAGGGGCATTTGGGGCAGATTTGGGGGAATTTTGGGTTGGGGGCTTGGAGGATTTGGTGAGGATTTTAGGGGGATTCTGAGATGTTTATGGGGGTTTTTTGGAGGGGTTTTCAGGGAATTTTGAGGGATTTTGGGGGGATTGGGGAGGATTTGGGGCAGATTTGAGTGAATTACGGGTTAGGGGAGGTGGGTGGATTTTGGGAGGGTTTTGGGAAGGATTTGGGTGGATTTATGGGGGATTTTGGGAGGATAAGGGGGTTTTTTTGAGAGATTTGGGAGGATTTTGGAGGGATTTGGAGAGCATTTGGGGGGATTTGAGGAGGATTTGGGGGGATTCTTGTGGCATTTGGAAGGATTTTGGGGGATTTGGGGCAGATTTGGAGTGATTTTGGTGGCATTTGGGGGATTTTAGAATGATTTTGGGGAGATTTGAGGGGATTTGGGGGGATTTATGGGGGATTTTTGGAGGATTTGGGGAGATGGGGGGGATTTTGAGAGGATTTGGGGAGATATTTTGAAGGGGTTTAGGGGGATTTGGGGAGCTTTTGGGGGGGATTTTGGGAGGATTTTGAAATGATTTGGGGAGGATTTGGGGCCTTTGGGGGAGATTTGACAGGATCTGGAGGGATTTAGGGGGGATTTGGGGGACTTAGGGCTCATTTCTGACCCAGGGGGGGCCACTGGGGGGGTTTCACGCCTAGGCCGGCTCAGGCTCCTCCCATTGGTCATTGGCTGTGCCGTGGGCGGGGTTGGGATTCTCCTCGCACTCCCATTGGCTGTTTGGATGTACCGGAGGAAGAGAGGTGAGGAGGGGGCAGGGACAATTTCCCATTTGCACCCCAAAATCATCCCTTTTCACCCCGAAATTATCCCTTTTCCTCCAAAATGGACCTTTTTCCCTCAAAATGGACCTTTTTCCCAAAAATTTTCCTTTCTCCCTGTAAAAAAATCATCCGCTTCTTCCAAAAAACCCATTTCCCCCAAATCACCACTTTTTTTTCCAAAATTGGCCCTTTTCACCCTAAAATCATCCCTTTTCACCTCAAACTTCTCTTTTTTCTCCAAAATCGACCTTTTCACCCCAAAATTGCCAATTTTCCTCTAAAATTGACCTTTTCACCCCATATAATTAATTTTCCTCTAAAATGGGCCTTTTCACCCCAAAATTGTCCATTTTCCTCTAAAATTGACCTTTTTGCCTCAAAATTGTCCATTTTTCTCCAAATTTGCCCTCTTTGCCCCAAAATTGCCCATTTTCTTGCAGACTTCTAGCTTTTCATCCCAAAATTGCCACTTTTCATCCCAAAATTGTCGTTTATCCTCCAAAATTGACCTTTTAATCCCAAAATTGTCCTTTTAATCCCAGAATCCTCCCTTTTCCTCCAAAATTGCCACTTTTCACCTCAAAATTGTCCCTTTTCCTCCAAAATGGACCTTTTCACCCCCAAATCCTCCCTTTCCCTCCCCAAATGCCCCTTTTGTGCCCAAACTCTCTGGTTTTTGCCCCAACCCCAGGGAGTTCCCGCTGGCGGGGTTTGAGCTCCGGTGGCGACTCCAGGACCCTCCCCATGGGCGATGTTGCCTGAGCCAGACCCCACCCACCAAGATGGCCAATGGCACCCCAGGATGGCTAGCGTTGAGGCCACACCCCCAAGATGGTTGCCATTAAAGCCACGCCCTCCATACCACTGGCAGTCATTTTGGGGGGCGTGGCCAATGTCAAGCTGATAAACTTGATGCTGTTTGGTTGACTCTGACCCTGCCGTGTCCTGATTGGTTCACTTTGGGCCCTCCCTGCACTGCAATTGGTCCTCCTGGGGGGGGAGGGAGGATCCAGGATCTCCTGAATTGAGATCTCCAGGGGTGGGATTTGTGGGATCTGTGCAGGATCTCTTCAGGTGGGTCTATCCAGGATTCACCATATCCATCGGATCCGCTGGGGGAGAGGGGGGAATTCCCAGAGCTTAGATCTACCAGGACTGGGATCCACTGGAGCTTCTGGGCCTGCTCGATCCAGTGTCTGTTTGGGATCCACCAGGTCTGGGACGACGGGGGTTGAGATCCACTGGGTCTGAGATAGACCCAAGTTTTGGGATCCAGTGGATCTGTGGTTGATGGGGGTCAATGGGGAGGGAGTGTGTGTGTGGGGGGGGAGGGTGTGGATCTACTGGATCTTGGACCGACCGGGGCCAGTAGTGTGGACTGAGGGATCTACTGGATCTAGGAGCGAGGGGGTTTTGGGATCCACTGGATCTGGGGTTGGTGTAGGTTTGGGATGGGAGTGGGTGGGTAGGTAGTGATCCACTGGATCTGGGACCATCCGGGGTTGGGATCCACTGGATCCAGGTTCTGGGGAGGCGTGGGGCTGGGATCTACTGGATCAGGAGGTGTGGGGCTGTAGATCTGGGATCCACTGGATCAGGGACTGTTGTTGTCAGGGCAGCCAAAAGATAAATGCCAGGCACAGTGTGATGATCAGAGTCTGAGTTTATTGCTCAGCTCAGCCCTATTTATACACCTTCTGCGAGTAGAACTTTATATTCCTTTCTATTAATAGCCCTTTATCTATGGTCTATTATTAGCCCAGCATAAACCTTACACACAAGTGGACATTCATGCCTTATTTACCCCCTAATCCCATTGATCAGTTTCGGATCCTTCTCAAACCTTCTCACTGCTCTTGTGATTCTTCAGGGAAATGGTTTTAAAGCATCTCAGTCTGTATCCTCCACCAGGGGGTCTGCAGACCCACTGCGTACCCCAAAACAGAGGGGTGTCCATTTATTGCCAGCAAACAAAACCAAAGGAAGACAACTGTAGGGGTTACCAGCAGGTCTGTTGTCTCCCTGGAAGGAGATTGACTTGGCAGACTTTCAAGTGTATCCTCAAAGACAAGAAAGCTTTATACACAACCTAATTAGAGAACAAAGACAGACTGTAAGTCCGTAAGTTTGAGGTGTGAGAACCGCAGCCTTAACCTTGAACATCTCCAAGTATATCACGATTACTGCCAAATGTATCAACCCTCATTAACTTGATACCTTGGAGTTTTGATTTTTTGTAGATCTTAGAAGTAGTTATGTAGTAAATGTGGATTTTAGAGTAGCAGCGTGTGGGGTTTCCTCGGGCAAGCACGGACGACTCAGCACACCAATATGATTATCAGAGAATGCCATTTATTCAAATTAAGCGGTGGTCCATCCTTCTTGTATCTTGACTGGCACTCCTGAGCTCAATGACCAAATTTGTCACACCGACTACAGGTGCCTGCAAAAGATGTCTCAGGATTACCTGTAACAGCTGGTTGTTTTGATTTCTTGGGACAGTCTCGTTTCAGGTGTCCTGCTTGTCCACACTGGTAACATACTGCCTTTCCTTGTCCTCCACAGTTGCCATGTCCTTGCCGTATTATAGGTTTTAAAGCTGTTGCTAATGCATTAGCATGTGCCTTGGCTTGCATGTCAAGTATTCGCTGTTCTTCTTCAATGATTGGTGCCCTTGAACAGGCCTCAATCATATCTACTACGGTAGCTGTTTTTGGTAAGGCAGCTGTAACTTGTTTACATTGCTTATTTGCATTAAGCACAGCCAAATCCTTTCGAACTGCACCCTTGGCATCAGGAATAAGATTAGGAGATGCCTCAATGTCCTCTTTCAGTCAATTTATAAATTCCATATATGGTTTGTTGGGCCCTTGCATTATTTTACTATAAGGTGGCACTGGTTGTCCAATCTGTGGCACTTCCTTTACAGCTGCTAAAGCAAGGGCCTGAGCTTGCTACAATATAGATGGATGCAATGCAACCTGCACATTCGATTAGCAAACTGTCCCTGTCCCAAAAGCATGTCTTCAGTAGCAGTAGTTAATGGATCATCAGGTCCTCTATTCAGGTTTTCTACCTGAGCTATCCGCACTTTATTCTTCCAAAAACAACAATTGTTGTGTAGGATCAAAAAACATTTGTATCACAGCCTTAATGTCAGTTTGAGTTAGAACTTGGCTTTTAAAAAACTGTTCTAACATTTGTTGTACATATTTATTATCAAGTCCATATTGCATGATGGCACGCTGTACCTCTCTATTTGTTTTCCAATCTATGGGTGCCCATTGCATTTGTCCATGCCCGTCTGCAACTACACAGTAAGTAGTAATAGCAGAAGGCAATTTATATCCTTCAAGGATTGCGTGTTCAATCACACCCTTCCACCTGTGTCCTCATGAATAATCAGGATCTATTGGTGGTGGTGGTGGATCAGGAATATTCCCACTTTTGACACTGGATGTCACTGTTTGTTGCGATTGTGGAGGATTTGTTAAACGTCGCATACCCTGATATCGATCACTGTCCTTCTTTCTCATAACTTCATATTCCTCTATCAATTCCTCACGAATCCCTCCATACCGGTCTTTAATATACTGATCTGCCTCTTGATGAGACATAGATCCATCCTCCACACACATTTCAGCTCATCTCAAGGTTCTCCTGATTTTTTCAATATCATCAGTCCTTTTATCTTTACATGTCTTACTAAAAGACTGCTGAATGGGCTCTGGCTGAATGGGTTCTATTTTCGTCTCTACAGTTGCTGACTCTGCCAAATAGTCCAAACTCTCTTTGATAGTCCGTGCTGCTTTATCATACATTCTTTGAATTTTCTTATTATTTGCCGCGCTAGTATCTATTCGGCGCATTTCCCCCAACAAGTCCTCTAAATGTTTGCTTTGTTTCCACACTTCTTGCACGATAGGATCAGGGTGAAGCTGATCCTGTGCCGTGGCAGTTTCAGGCTGCACAGAACCTGGATTGTCTATTTCCATATCACTATCATCATTTGGTAAAGGAACATTTTCAGGTTTTTTAAAAGACTCATATGGAGGAATTGGAAAAAACCCAGACACCTGTTCAGCAGGTGTTAGCGGCGCAGATGGAACAACAAGACTACTACTCCAGAAATTTGTTTCCTCCGAAGGAAACGGAGTAATCGGGACCTTCCTGTCTTTTGTGGCGGCTTCCGGCCCTGCTGCTGCAACTTTCAACACCTCAGCTTTAAGCACTGCTGTCACAGACACGTTCGGCGCCTTGGCTGTGGCTTTAAGCACTGCAGCTGCAGGCACATTCTGTGCCTCAGCTGCAGCTTTAAGCGCCAGTGTTACAGGTGCATTCGGCACCTCAGTTACAGCTTTAAGCACCAGTGTTACAGACACGCACGACTCTTTTGCTGCAGGCGCTTTCAGCGTCTCAACCGCACTCAAAAGAGCTTGCTTCAATTTTTGAACTTCTCCCGCTTCTGCAAGGGCTTGCTCCAGCATTCTAACACAAACATCCCACACAGATGCCAGACGTGCTGCATCGGCATTCCCTGCACAGACAGCTTGCTACAGATTGTCTCCCAACTGATTCCATACAGTAAGAGAGAACACTTGATCTGTGTCTTGAAAAAACCCTTTCTGCTGCCCCCACCACAGCAAGTCTTCTAAATCAACAGTCTGAACTGAAACAGGAAGGGTTAATCGAAACGCTTTTACTGTAAACCCACAAGAGGCCCCCCCTTACCCCCTGTATTTTGTTTACTGTAAGCTGTACTTTTACAGGAAGGCTATGGGCATTAGACCTTAAAGGAACCACAACAAACACTAGACAAAGAACTCAACACACATAAATCTCATCCAGAGGAACCAAGGTAGACATTTGAATAGGTAAAGTAGGTCTAGAGCCAAGGTTTTCTTCAAGCCTGGACATTCAGAACACAGAACAATGGAAAGAACAGAAGGTCCCCAAGGTCACCCAACGATGAGGAGTAGATTTGCGACCCCAGGATGAAGGCAAGACTGGAACTACCCTAATTTATTCCTCAAAATAGAGACCACGCCTCAATCTCCACCCCGACTCCACCTGCTATGAATATTGTAATCTAATGATGCAATAATATGAATATGCATGTGATTATGTTGTAATCATGATTAGAAACTGTATAAATTGCTTGTTTTTACTGAACCACTTCGGAGCTTTTTGTCCGACCTGAGCTGGAAGCTACCTCGACGTCGCAAATAAATACCTGCTGTTTATGGGCTCAAAATTCTGCCTTTAAGCAGTTTTCTTTTATCCGCCTTTTTGGGCATCATAACCTCTGTCTCTGTTGTTTTTGCTAATCTTAGCAATAACTTTAACGTTGCCTTTTCTTGCACAGATACTGTGTTTCCCATGGTTACCACGCCCGTAAGCTTACATTTCCTACCTCTCTCGAGCAACCTGGTGCTTTACGATTAAGTACCACCGGCCAGTAACCCTTTCCTTGCCTTTTCTTTAGAAGAACCTGTGTTTGTTCCTTACTGGATCACGTCGCGAGTCACAAGTTGTGGGGTTTCTCACGCAAGCACGGACGACTCAGCACATCAATGTGATGATCAGAGAACGCCATTTATTTAAATTAAGCAGCGGTCTTTTATACAGTTTTCTAACAATACTCTTCTATTAGCTTTGTTTCTTTAACATTCTTTATGTCCTTTCCCACTCTGATAGCTGGTACTGAGACCCTGTCTTCTATATCTAGTTTTGCTACTGTTTCTCTTAGTAAATCTTTCACATCCTGGTACCATCAGAAGGCCATCAGAACAACAGATCATGTTTTCAGAATTGAAACATAAGATTATTTCTCATAGCAGCATATCCTCTAGTTAGCAACATAAGATTGTGTTCTCACAGCAGCATATTTTCTGTGTTAGCAACATAAGGCTATGTTCTCACAGCTTGCAACATATCGTCTATATTAGCATTATAAAGCCCTATACCTGCAGCATATGGTTATGCTCTCACAGCTTCTATATTAGCACTAAAAATCCCTACATGGGAGTGTACTGTTTTTCAGTGATTTCTGTGAAATCTCTCAGCAGAGTTGAGATATTTGTTTGGGACTGATCATGTTTGGGGTGATGAGTCAAACATACCAGGATTGCTGACATCCTTCCTGGACTTCTTTTAGTTTCCCAGCTGTAGAAAGGCAACAAGTCTGATTTTTCCAATGACACAGCTTCGTTCACTTAACACCCTTAAACATCCTGAGGATTTGATCCACTGTATTTAGTTAGTATTCCTTGGCATTAATCTAAGATCCTGAAAGTATCTGGTCTCTTACCCAAGCTCACCCTCTCATCAGCATTACAGAATTTTCCTTGTCTCATTCTACCTGGTAATTTCAAACTATTCAGTTTATCCGTTCATTCATTGTGTGATAAACTAAGCTGTCACTCTCCTGCGTACACTTTGGGGGGACTTTTGTTGGGCTGTGTTTCTGAGATAACTTTGTTGGGTTGCCGAGGTTTGCATGACGCCTTTGTGTCGGGACCATGGCGCCCGGGCTTGCGGATGCTTTCCCATCTGGAGAGTTAGAGGGGGGGAAGGTCGTTTTGGGGGTTCCCTTGCACTCCGCTGATCCCCACAGCTGGGCTGTGAGGGGGGTTGTTTTGGGAGGGGGCGGCCCTGAACCAACGTACCCGAGACGGGGGGGACTGCATTGTTGGAGCCGATGGAGTCCGAAAAGACGGTTGCAGAATAGCAGCCCCCCCCCGGAGCGTGAGGATTGTAATAAATTAACTACACTCTGCAGAATTCGAGGATAAACCTAATCTTACAAGCCAGAGGTACAGATCTGTTTTTCTAGAAATAACAAAGAGTCAAAAATGATAAACAAGTGCCGATAAGACCAGAAAGGGAGGAAAATACCTACTACCACGCATGTCCCAAGCACAGGGACATTTCATGGACACAGAGGAAGTCTCCAACCTTCATCACTGGAGACCCCAGCCTGCAAATGAGATCCCGACCCATGGAACTACGCGTGCGCTGAAGACACAGCCCAGGACTATGTATGTGGAAGAAACTGGACACTGAGCGTGCGCAAAAGACTACATACGGGAACCGGGGGAATACAAAAGGAAAGTTTGAGAGTTTGCATGCACGAGCCGCTCAGGAACCTTTTGTTCCCGTGGCTGCCCCAGCGCGCCGGCATTGCTTACCTATCGTTTGCTAATAAATTTACTTGTTATTATAAATTGGCCTCTTTCATTTATTCCAAGGCATTGCTGGTAACCTATAACAATTCCAACTCCATTTCTCACCTTCCTACCCTTCTCCATGTGGTGTGTTTTCATCCCAGCACATGAAAATTCAGACATAAAACTTCCATTACTATCAATGAGAGCTGTGTTAGTTATTACTTTGAAAATTGACCTGTCTCTCTAGATTAATAAAAGATGGTTTTGTATCTTCTTCTCTGCACTTTCAAGGGTGGTTTCTGCCTCCACCCCTCTGTTTTCAGAGCAGGATACTGGGGAAGTGCAGCCTCTGCTGTTCAGATCAGGAGTGAATCTCAGACTCACAGCTCATCCTGCCATGCAGGTGTAGATGCAGAAGCAGTTTCTTCACTGTTCTATTTTCTGTCAGTGCCTCATTCCCAGAGGTGTTCCCCTGTATGATTCTGGATGGATTCCAAGTGCTTGTCTGAGTCTCACCTGTAGGTGTTTAGCTGCCACAGAAAGCAAAATATACACGTTGCCATTCAGTGCAGTGCCTGATGCAATGGAAGTCCTTTGTATTCCAGCATTGTCTCTGGGTTGGTTGATTAAAAGGTTTTTCATAGCAATGCTGGAACAAAATTGTATTATCTGCCTGACGTGGTTTTGCCCAGCTGGCCAACCCCTAGGGCTGAGGATGGTTTTGTCCAGGTGATTTCCGGACAAAAAACCAATCAAAACTTTCAGTGATGCCTTTGCTGATTACATCTTTAAGAAAGAGGAAGAGAAAGGTTGTGTCGCAGTTGAAATTAGAGGCAGCAGCCATGTAGAAAAGTAGTGGGCCCGAGGAGGGCCAAGGCCCCTGTCTCAGTTTAAATGAGACAAGGGTCTTTTGCTGAGGATGGATTAGGAGGAAAAGACCCAAACTTCTCTTTCCAAGCAATTATAAATCCAAAATTAAGAGGCTTTGATTGAAGGAAAACAAATTATGGAAAAGGGAAAATAACAGCCCTTTATTAAAGGTATGTGTGTATTAACAGGAACACGAAAAAAAAACAAGTAAAATAACTAAGTAATACTCCTATACCCACCAATAATCCCCTTCAAGAACAAAACCGATAAACCGGTAAAAGGAAAATAATTTAAATTTTTGCACCCTTTGGTGCGGTTCCAACCACAGTCAGCAGGGGTCGCCGTCGGGTCACTGGAGATGCAAAATTTGTAATGTCCTGTACCGTTCACCAGGTGGCGCTGTTGGATCACTGAAGGTGTAAAAAACTTGTAGTGTCCTATTGTAGTCACCAGGTGGCGCTGTTGGGTCACTGAAGGTGCAGAAACTTGTAGTGTCCTATTGTAGTCACCAGGTGGCGCTGTTGGATCACTGGAGGAGTAGAACTTGTAATGTCCAGTGCCCGTCACCAGGCGGCGCTGTGAGATCCTTGGCTGCCGCCAGGTGGGGGGGGGGGGGAAGAAAGGGAACTAAAACAGCAGCAATAAAACAGGAAGTTCTCCCAATGGAAGAAAACTCACAAACTTCAGCTGATTAGGGTCCGTTGTAAGCAGGGCCTGCAGCCAGCCACAGCTGAGCCAAGAGCAGCAGCCAGAACTCCCCTCCGACAGAAAAAAAAAACCCAAAGGAATCCGGCAGTGTCTGCAGCCCGCAGTAGGCTCTTCTCCCGGCAGAAAGAGAGAGACTCTCCTCTCCCCCCAGCCTCCACCCCCTTCCAGTCACACCCTAGCCAACTCCCCCCCTTTGTTGTCAAGGAAACAAATCTCGGCCATTAGTGCACTCGGGTGTTTTCTTTTGTTCAACTAATGGCCCATATACAGAGCACACACACACGGCAGGGGGAAAGGAAAGAAAAATTCCTTGCTAAAAATCCGAACTATGACAGCCCCCTCCTCCCCTGGCTTGGGCCGGGGGGTCAGGTGTAGTACTGAAGCCTCCCTTCTCTTCTGTAGAAGAGTGAAGAAAAAAAAATTTAAAAGACAAACTGCTTGGACAGAAACCGCTGCAGAGAAATTCCAGTGAAGAGATAAAGGACTTTCAAGGTCAAAACTGGCAGTCAGAGGAGAGGGAAGAAAAGGTTCGAAGGGGGGAGAGCTGCTTCTTCTCCCTTTCACTCTCCCTCCCTTCAGCAGGGTAAAGACTGAAAAATAAAATCCCTGCCACTTGTAAAAGTTTGTTGGGGTGAAGAGACTCCCCATGCGGCTCACAGAGGAGCTTGTGGATGTACCAGAGATTTGTGACTTTGACAGAAGGAAAAAGCCTTATGCTGGAGCAGAAGCGGCTCGGGTAAGGCAGAGTCCTGTTGAAGACTTTGTGACCCTTGAAGAGGACGATGCTTATGCCAGAGCGAGACAGCTTGGATAAGCTTGGGATCTCAGTAAGAGATCCATGCTGCTGGTGCTGAAGATTTGTGACTCTGAGAGGACCTATGCTGGAGCAGAAAACGGCTCGGGTAGGAATGTTGGGATCCCTGCTAGACCATGTTGGAGAAGTCTATCAAGGACTGTTTTCCCATGGGGAGGGACCTCCATAGGGAAACAGGAGTGAACTCTTAAGCCATTATCCCCTGTAACCCTGTGAAAGAAGATTCATAGTAAGCAAGTGTCCCCTTGCAAGCCTATGGAAGAAAACCCTTCAAGACCTGGGTAAGCCCCAGCCTTCGGTTTTAGCCCAGGAGGGCGGTAGGCCCAGCCCTGGAGGCCAACACAAAATGAGAAAGAGATAAAGAAGTTCCAGCTGCGATGAGGGTGCTGCAGAGTTACTGGAGAGAGAGAGAGAGATGGAACTCCGACAATGGAAACGGAAACTGCTTCTCCTCCTGACATAAAAGGGGGGAAGGGGGGGAAGAAGTATTTTTCTGTAAATACATAGCATCTTTTATTTAAGTAGAATTGTTGTAGATATAATAATGGCCAGTCTTCGCGAGCGAAGATCCGGGGAAGGTCTTTACACCTTCCAGCCTGCGCATTGGATTTTCTTAGGTGAGACACAGTGTGCGCGGAACTGAGCCCACCCTTTAATCCTAAGGTTCATCTGCCGGGGCCAAGCGAGCTTGGACAGTGGCAGCGAGGTCCTCAGGACGTAGATGGGTTGCCTTTAAGGGCTAATGAGCTCCATCTGCCCGGGAAGTGTCCCTGACTGAGAATCGAACCTGGGTCTCGACGGTGACAGTGCCGCGCCCTTAACCACTAGACCACCAGGGGCTTGTTAATAATAAATGTTCATACTTTTTTTCCCCAATCCAGTTTGGCTTTTGCAGTGGCCTCAGTTGTAGGTCAGAACACGAAGCACTGGTGTTCATGTTTACAGCTGACATTGTTTGTTTCTGGGACCATCTCCTTTGAAACCAGTGGTCACTGTGAGGGTAAAACCAGTGTTTTGTGAAACCAGACCCACTGAATTTTTTTTTCTTGCTATGATACTATCTTCAATGGTTTAATGGTGGTGGGTTTTTCAGCCTTTTTGCTGCCATGCAATATAACACAGATTTGCTTTACTTTGGTTTGCTCTGTTTTTATTTCTTACATCTGTCATTTCTCCACCACAGAATTCCAAAATGGAAGATGAGAAGAAAGTACAAATCTCATGTTCTAAAAATGCTAAATTTCCACAATTGACTGTTTACTTGACGTTCTTCTGCTTCAGTTGCTTTTCCCACTATTTTTCAGGGAGCTGAAGGCAGATAAGCCTAAGATGACATGTTGGAATCTTCTTTGTGGCTGTCCACACAGAGTCACTCAAATCAAAGTTCACTCTGTAGAGGTTTTACAGAAGCAAGACAGATCAGGCGGTAAGTGGAAAGCGAGCCTGGAAGAGTGGAAGGGGCTTTTCAGTCCTCTAAAGATAATTTAGGTTGATACATAAGAATTCAGAAATTATCCAAACAAACTGAGGATGTATGGGATTTTTTTTCATCATGTTGTAAAATCTACTCCAGGGAAGAGATCAGATGAATATGGGGATGCAACACAGCAAGTGTTATGTGTCATCTCTACTGGCCCAGATGGGCAGGAGTAGCCAGACCCTCCTGAGGAGCTAATTGTGGGGATTAGTAAGAAATATTGCTTTTAGGATTATGTCCTTTTTTTTTTCCTAAATGGAAAATATCCAGGGAGACAGCTGAATGGCACAGACTCACACAGTGTGTTACACTCACTTCACAATGTTATTCATGGCTTTTGGAAAAAATTTTTATTTATCACCACAAGCTTAACAGCACTGCAGGGAGGACTTTATGGTTTTCAACCAACCGTTTTCAGATGGTTAAACTAGAACAGGGAGAGGTTAATGCTTCATGCGTGACTATGTAACTATCAAAGGAGGTGTCCTGAAGGACACTAAACTGACTATCTAGCACCTGATGTTAATTGGGAAACTTGTCCAGTTGTCATTTCCTTTGTTATTTTCTTCTACTCTCTGTCAGCCTTCACTTTCCATGGCCAGTGAAGTGCAAAAAGGTAGACACATCCAGCATGGAGTGGTTGGTAGGGAGAAAGCAAAGATACTACAATGAAATTGGATGAGGAAACTACAGAGGTTCTTGAAACATCTGCTATGTTTGTTGCAGGTGACTCTTCACCCTCTTCAGTTTCAGACATAGAGCTCAGTTGCAGTAACTTCACCTGGTGGAGAGGCATTAGACTTAGACCTGCAGTACAGTTCATCTCCTGTCTCACAGAGCAGTTGTAAAATTTCTCCCACTTGCTGGCTGCAATTTTATTCCAGTTCCCTTTTTATAGCTATTCCTGGCACCTACTGAGTGGTGACTGAATGTACTTTTCACTGGGAAAGCCACTTTCTGTTAAGAAAGTGGTTGTCTCTGGGAAGAGATGCAGAAAATGGATTCAGTTCATTTTTCTTGAAAAACAAGATCCACAAACACCTCAACCGAGTGAAGTTTGGCTCCCTGTTCTCAGCCAGGCAGGGTGGATGGGTGAGAATGAAGGGGCTTTGTGTGACAAGAGTAGCAGAGCAATGCATTAGAAAGAGGCAGCATGTTCTTGTTCCTGCGCTGTGATGGACATTTTCATTTTTAAGAATGTTTTTTTTTTATTATTTTAAAATTCCTTAACCTAGATGAATCTTGTTGTTTGACATTGAATAAAACTTCACCAAACAAAGTTAAAAAATTTTCTGTTTATATCAGCATAAAGCTTTCAAGGTTTGTCTTTGTCTCTTTCCAGGCTGGAATTCCAAATCTCATCCATTCAGGGGTCTCTGAAGGAGAGCTGAGTTACTTCACTTCAGTGGCTTCTCCATTATCTTGAATTCTGCTGTGAAACCCCTGTTTGACTCTTTCTTTATTAACCTTTTTTTTTCTCTGTATGTATTTCCAACTCACAAAGTACTCACAAAGTATCTTAATAGATTGTCTTGGAGAATGCCATATCTTGTAGCAACTTCAGAGAAATGAAGTAAGGAGAATGTGTCAGTAGAACACCCATGCAGTCAAATGCACACTGTTGACATTTGTGCTACACAATAAAATCAAGCTGTGCAAAGATCAGGGTACTGTCCACACCTGGCACACTGCCTTCTAAGGGCACCTTGCTGAGAAACTTGGTAAAGCTCCTGATTGATACTAGAGTCCACTTTTGGTGGCAGAAAAAGCTGGGGATGGTGCATGTTCCTCACTTTGTTTGTTTAATAGATTAAAAGATTAGATATAGAAATTTCTTGAAACACATTGATTGTAAACTTACACTAGAAATTAATGTGTCCAGGGACAAGAAATATCCCACATTCCAAGACTGTTTCCTAGTATTGCCACAAAAGAATGGAACTCCTGATCATCCCTGGTCTCCTCTCTGGCTTCTCTGGATCCACATCTGGACCCTCTGAACCCTTAGATTACTCTTCAGGTGTTTCTGGCTTTTACAGATTCCAACTCTTTCCTTTTCACTTTTCTTTTGTACAACTTCCCAAAGCAGCAGCATGGCCAGGACTGAGGTGAGAGAGCTGTTACACACAGTGTAGTGTTCAGGGCTGGAACCATACGTGTGCCTGAGAACTGAACTCAGCCCTCCTTTCACTGCCAGAGCAGTTACCAGAGTAGCAGCTCCAGTTGTTTTCATTTCCAGCTCGTGGCCAACACTAGGATGTTGCTTTTCTATGTGAGCAGCCCCTTCTGGTTTGTCTCTGTCCCATAAATAAACCAGGCCCACAACTGGGCCAGTGTGGTGGTTTTAATCTAGGCCTTCCTTGGTTACCAGTTTGTAACCAAGGAAGAGGCAGTGTTCCCAGTATTCCATACGATTTTTACATAAATCGGGGTATAAATAAGAAGGGAGGAGAGGCCTTCACTCTCTTCTCTTCCAGCGAGAGTACAGGAACAGTGGGTCCTTGCGTTGGTCTTGCTTATCTAAGGCTGAGGCCTGCAGCGACTTCTGGCCTGCCACGTGAAGGATAGCAGAGTGCTGGCCGTGTGTGCCAATCCTACTTCTTTCTAAGGGACATGGTGAGATTTGTTTTACTAGTTATTTTACTAGTTCTCAAGTTTGATTATGTATATCTGCTCGGTGTCCCTTCGTCTCCTTTTGTTCCTTTTCCCCTTTCCCTATCCCTTCAGGGTTGTTTGGATTCCTTTTTGCTGTGTACATAGCATCTTAACTGTAATATACATCAAATTTGGAGCCCCTGGTGGTCTAGTGGTTAGGGGCGCGGCGCTGTCACCGCCGAGGCCCGGGTTTGATTCCCAGTCAGGGCCACTCCCGGGCAGATGGAGCTCGTTAGCCCTTAAAGCAATCCATCTACGTCCTGAGGACCTCGCTGCCACCGCCCAAACTCGCTTGGCCCCGGCAGATGAACCTTAGGATTAAAGGGTGGGCTCAGTTCCGCGCACACTGTGTCTCACCTAAAAAATCCAATGCGCAGGCTAGAAGGTGTAAAGACCTTCCCGGATCTTCGCTCGCGAAGACTGGCCATTATATTACATCAAATATATATATATTTTTTTATATAACTAGTTGGATTTTCGGGTTCTTCAATTTACATAGTTTTTTTCCTTTGTTCTGGGGGAAGAAGGAAGGGGGAAGGGGGAGGCTGCTACTAGGGTTTGGGCACTTGGCAGGGAGCCAAGTTCAAACCATCACAGCCAGCCATAGCGAGAACATCCCTTGTCTCATCCCCCATATGCCTCTCTCCCATTTCTTCCTTTTGTTCTGGAACTGGAGCCAATAGTTCTAATATAACTGACCATTCAGCCCTGCCATCATGGGGTCATGCTGTGCAGGAACCTTTTGTGTTCCTCTTCTACTCCCCATCCATTTCTCGAGCTCTTGCTCAGAATTTGAATGTTTCTTCAAATATTATATTTTCTTTTCCTCTCACTTAGCAAATCCCTTCATTACCTGCTCCCTCATCCATTTGGCAGATACACCTGTCACCTCTTTATGCTCTGTGTCCTGTCCCCACCCCTCCTTATGCCCTTTATCACTTAATTACTCTTAATGATCGGATATTTATCTGCTTTTTGCCCTCAGACAAAGTAGTTGACATGATCGGGGTGACATACAAGATCCCATTTTATTCAGACCCATTTTCCAAATTGCTTTGTAAAGAGGGTAGCTTTTGTATCCCTGATCATATGGCTTGGTGCCACTCCATGCCCCAGAGTTACGTTCACAAGTTCAGTGACACAGAAAGTAGTTGCCTGTCAGAAAAGCCAATACTCTGTCACCTGCCACAGAACTGTGAGGTGTTGTCAGGGTAACAGGCCTGGGGCAGGTCTGGCCAGGTGTGGCCACAGTGCAGCATA
>NW_026087547.1:0-52408 GCF_022539395.1 Myiozetetes cayanensis
ACCAGGAGGAGTGGACGAGGAGGAAGAGGAAGACGAGGAAGAGGAGAGAAGGAAGAGGAAGACGCGGCTGCTCCCGCCGAGGCCGAAGGCCCCCCTCCCCCCCAAATTCCAGGCCCGTTTTAACCGGGGGTTCTGAGACCCTCTCCCTTCCCCAAATCCCCAAACCCTTCTCTCCCCCCTCCCTCAGAGCGCGGCGCGAGGGGCCCGGTTGGGTGAGGGGGAAAAGGCCCTGCCGCGACAGAGCCGTGATTTTCCTGAGGGGGAGGGCGGGAGGGGGCTGGGAGTGAGGGGAAGGAAGGGAAGGGAAAGGGGAGGCTGAGGGAGGGGAAACCAATCGGGGTTTTTTTTTTTTTTTAAAACTCTCGGAGGAAGGGGGGTTGTTTTGTTTTTTTATTTCGGGGGTGGGTGTTTCGGGGTTTTTTTGGGTTTTTTTTGTTGTTTTTTTTGAAATTCGGGGCGGACTCACCGTGAGGGCCTCGAGCGGCGCCCGGCGCGGGGTCTCCCAGGCGCCCCTGCACGGGGCGGGGGTGGAAACCCCGCCCCTTTTCCCTCCCCCTCAGCGCAGGACCCCGCTTTTTTAGCGGTTCGCCGCGCCGCCTGCTCCGAAATGTTAATAAAAACCCCTCCAAAATCCGACTAAACGGAATAAAAAAAGAGGGAAAAGGGTTGGAGTTCACGGCAAGGAAAGGGGAGTCACTCCCTAAAAAAAATAAGGTGGGAGGGGTTTAATTTGCATGAACCGCGCCCCGTTCAGCCGCGGCGGGACAGGCAGTGGGACGGACACGCCCCTCCCGAAGAAGTCGCCTCAGGAAAGACCCCCCCCTCAAAACCCCTCCCTCCGGGGTGATTTGCATAACCACGCCCACTGGGTGTGCGTTCCATCGGAAACCACGCCCATATATTAGCATAAACACGCCCCCGTGATGGTTATTTGCATAACCACGCCCATCAATGACAACTATGTGTCTAAACCACGCCCACATATCGTAGATTAGCATAGTCACGCCCCCTCGGATCTTAATTTGCATAACCACGCCCACTAATGCCACATAAATACATAAACCACGCCCACCACGTTAATATTAACATAAATAGACCGCTTTGGCCGATAATTTGCATAACCACACCCACTAATGACAAATAAAGGCCTAAACCACGCCCACCATGTTAATATTAGCATAAATACGCCTTCTTAGCCGATAATTTGCATAACCACGCCCAGTAAAGCCATAAATGGGTATAAACCACGCCCACCCGACCGATATTAGCATGGACACGCCCCCTTGGTGGACAATTTGCATAACCGCGCCAATTATGTCGATTATTAGCATGAACCACGCTCATTAAGGGATCAAACGACCCAGGCAGCGCTCATTTGCATAACCACGCCCCCTGAGCGGGCGCTAATCCCCGGAAATCCTAAAAATCACCTAAACCCCCCAAACTGCCCCAAAATGTCCCAAAATCCTCCCAAAAAATCCCTCGAAAATCTCCCCCCAAAACTCCGAAAAATCCCCGAAAATTCCCCGAAAAATCCCTGAAAATCTTAAAATCACCTAAACCCCAAACTGCCCCAAAATGTCCCAAAATCCTCCCAAAAATCCCAGAAACTCCACAAAACTCCGAAAAATCCCCGAAAATTCCCCAAAAATTCCCTGAAAAATCCCTGAAAATCCTAAAAATCCCCGAAAATCCTAAAAATCACCTAAACCCCCCAAACTGCCCCAAAACGTCCCAAAATCCTCCCAAAATCGCCCCCCCAACCACCGAAAAATCCCTTAAAAAACGAACTCGAACTCCCTCTGAATCACCCCCAAAACTCCTCCAAACCACCTCTTAACACCCCCCAAAAATCGCCTAAACCCTAAAAATCACCCAAACCCCCCAAATTGCCCCAAAATGTCCCAAAATCTCCAAAAAATGCCCCAAAATCCCCCGGAGGGTCCTCCCGCCCGCCAGGGGGCGCCTCTCTGTTGGGGGCCAGAGCAGAAGAGTCCCGAGGGGGGCGCTCCTCGTGCGCTCTCACCCAATGAGCGTCCTGCGGGTCACGTTGACGGAGGAGGGGGCTCCCAAGATGGCGGCGTCGATGGCGGCGCCGGGGCCGGAGAAGGGAAGGGCGAGAAGGAGAAGGAGAAGGAGGAGGAGGCGAAGCGGCTCCTCAGCGAGGCCGACAGGAAGGTCCGCGGGGCCTCCTCTTTCCTCGGGGCGCTCTTCGGGCGTCCTGAACGGGGGAACTGGGGGGTTTTGGGGGTCCCTGAGGGCTTTGGGGGTCCCTGAGGGGGTGTCGGATTGGGGGATTAGAGGGGATTTAGGGGATTGAGGGTCCTGGGTGGGATTTGGGGGTCTGGGGTTGATTTGGGGGTCCTTGAGGGGTTTTGGGGGGTTAGGGAGAATTGGGGGGTTGGGGAGAACTGGGGGTCCCTGAGGGTTTGGAGGGGTCTGGGATTGACTTTTGGGATCCTGGGGTGGATTTGGGGGTTGGGATTTATTTGGGGGTCCTGAGGGGCAATTCTGGGTTCCTGATTTGATTTGGGGGTCCTGAGAGGAGTTTGAGGGGTCTGGGTTTGATTTGGGGGGTCCCTGAGGGGCTTTGGGGGTCCCTGAGGGGCTTTGGGGGTCCTGGGGGATTTGGGGGTCTTGGGCTTGATTTGGGGGTCCCTGAGGGGCTCTGGGGGTCCCAAAGTTGATTTTTTGGATTCTGGGGCGTTTTTGGGGGTCCTTGAGGGGCTTTGGGGGTCCTTGAGGGGGTCTGGGGGTCCTGGGGGATTTGGAGGTCCTGGGTTTGATTTGGGGGTCCCTGAGGGGCTTTGGGGGTCCTAAAGGTGTTTTTTTGGATCCTGGGGGTTTTGGGGTCCTGAGGGGCTTTGGGGTCCTAAAGTTGATTTTTGGATCCTGGGGGTATTTGGGGGTCCCTGAGGGGCTCTGGGGGTCCCTGAGGGGCTTTTGGGGGTCCCTGAGGGGCTTTGGGGGTCCCTGAGGGGCTTTGGGGGTCCCAAAGTGATTTTTGGATCCTGGGGGTTTGGGGGTCCCTGAGGGGCTTTGGGGGTCCCTGAGGGGCGTTGGGGTCCTAAAGTTGATTTTTGGATCCTGGGGATATTTTGGGGGTCCTGAGGGCTTTGGGGGTCCCTGAGGGGCTTTGGATGGGGTCCGAGGGGTCTGAGTTGAGGGCTTTTGGGGTCCCTGAGGGGCTTTGGGGTCCCTGAGGGCTTCTTGGGGTCCCTGAGGAGCTTTGGGGGTCCCAAAGTTGACTTTTGGATCTTGGGGGGTATTTGGGGGTCCCTGAGGAGCTTTGGGGGTCCCTGAGGGGTTGTCATTGATTGAGGGGGGGGAGGGGGGATTTTGGAGGGTTTTTCCCACCCCTAATTCCCATTTTTCCCATTTTTCCAGGGGTTTTTCCCATCTCTGACCATTCCTGGACCCCCAATCCCCCTTTTTCCCACTCCTAAATCTGATTTTTTTCCATTTTTTCCTGGTTTTTTTTCACTTTTGAATCCCCTGGATTCCCAATCTTCCTTTTCTCCCATTCCCTGATTCCCTATTTCATTCCCATTTTTCCAGGCATTTTTCCCATCTCGGAGCCATTCCTGGACCTCCCCAATCCCCCTTTTTTCCACCCCTAAATCTGATTTTTTTCCATTTTTTCCTGGTTTTTTTTTCACTTTTGAATCCCCCTGGAACCCCAACCTTCTTTTTCCCCTCCCTAATTCCCATTTTTCCCATTTTTCCAGGGGTTTTTCCAGGCTGGAGGAGCCCTGTGAGCCCCCCTGGATTCCCAATCTTCCTTTTTCCCATCCCTAATTCCCATTTTTCCAGGGTTTTCCCATCTGTACCATTCCTGACCCCAATCCTCTTTTTCCTTCCTAATTCCCATTTTTCCCATTTTCCAGGGTTCTTTCGGCTGAGGAGGCCTGTGAGCCTCCTGATTCCTAGACCCTTTTTCCTTCCCTAATTCCCATTTTTCCCATTTTTCCAGGGGTTTTTCCCATCTCTGACCATTCCTGGACCCCCAAACCCCCTTTTTCCCTTCCCTAATTCCCATTTTTCCCGTTTTTCCAGGGGTTCTTCCCGGCTGGAGGATGCCTGTGAGTGCTACACCCGAGCTGCCAACCTCTTCAAGATGGCCAAGAACTGGAGTGGTGGGTCCTGAGCCCCCAAATCCTCGGGAATGGGCCCAAAATTCCTTGGGAATGGGCCCAGAATTCCTGGGAATAAGCCCCAAAATCTATCAGGAATGGGGCCCCAAAATTCCTTGGGAATGAGCCCCAAAATCCCTCAGGAATGAGCCCCAAAATTCCTTGGGAATGGGCCCAGAATTCCTGGGAATGGCTCCTCAAAATTCCTCACAAATGGGCCCCAGAATCCCTTGGGAATGAGCCCCAAAATCCTTTGGGAATGAGCCCCAAAATCCCTTGGGAATGGTGCCAGAATTCCCAGGAATAGGCACCCAAAATTCCTCACAAATTGTCCCCAGAATCCCTTGGGAATGGGCCCCAAAATCCTTTTGGAATGGGGCCCAGAATTCCCAGGAATGAGCCCCAAAATCTGTCAGGAATGGGCCTCAAAATCCCTCGGGAATGGGCCCAAAATTCCTTGGGAATGAGCCCCAAAATCTGTCAGCAATGGGCCCAAAATTCCTGGGAATGGCCCTTAAAATTCCTCACAAATTGTCCCCAAAATACCTTGGGAATGGGCCCCAGAATTCCCGGGAATGAGCCCCAAAATCTGTCAGGAATGGGCCTCAAAATCCCTCAGGAATGGGCTTCAAAATCCTTTTGAAATGGGTCCAGATGAATCTCAAAATCCCTTGGGAATGGGCCCAAAATTCCTGGGAATGGGGCCCCAAAATTCCTTGGGAATGATCCCCAAAATTCCCAGGAATGAGCCTCAAAATCCCTCGGGAATGGGCCCAAAATTCCTTGGGAATGAGCCCCAAAATCTGTCAGGAATGGGCCCAAAATCCCTTGGGAATGGGCCCCAAAATCCTTTTGGAATGGGCCCAGAATTCCTAGGAATGGGGCCCCAAAATCCCTTGGGAATGGGCCCCAAAATTACTTGGGAATGGTGCCAGAATTCCCAGGAATAGGCACCCGAAATTCCTCACAAATTGATCCCAAAATTCCTTGGGAATGGGCCCCAAAATCCTTTTGGAATGGGCCCAGAATTCCCGGGATTGGGGCCCCAAATCACTTGGGAATGGCTCCCAGAATTCCCAGGAATGGGCCCAAAATTCCCGGGAATGGCCCTCAAATCCCTCAGGAATGGACCCTAAAATTCTTCAGGAATGAGCTGAGAATTCCCAGGAATGGTCCCTAAAATCCTTCAGGAACGGACCCCAGAATTCCCGGGAATGGCTCCTCAAAATTCCTCAGAAATGGTCAATAAATCCCTTGGGAATGGGCCCAAATTTCTGGGAATTCTCATGGAATTCCCACTGTGGAATGACATCCCCTGGGTGGGAGGGGAATTCCAGGGGCTGAGAATGATCCAGGAACACCAGGAATGATCTGGGAATTCCGGGAATAACCCGTTATCCGTGTTTTCCAGAGGCAGGGAACGCCAGCACTGACCCCTCTTCTTGTTTTCCAAGGGCTAGGAGTGATCCTTGTCCCTTTTCCAGGGGCTGGGAACGCTGGAAATGATGTGGAAAAGCTGGGAATGACCCCTGTGAGCATTCCAGAGGCTGGGAATTCTGGGAATAACTCATTATCCTTGTTTTCCAGAGGCAGGGAATGCCAAAAATGACCCATTATTCCTCTTTTCCAGGGGCTGAGAACGATCCCTGTCCCTTTTCCAGGGGCTGGGAACGCTGGAAATGATGTGGAAAAGCTGGGAATGATCCCTGTGAGCATTCCAGAGGCTGGGAATTTTGGGAATGACCCATTATCCGTGTTTTCCAGAGGCAGGGAATGCCAAAAATGACCCATTATTCCTCTTTTCCAGGGGCTGAGAACGATCCCTGTCCCTTTTCCAGGGGCTGGGAATGCTGGAAATGATGTGGAAAAGCTGGGAATGATTTCTGTGAGCATTCCAGAGGCTGGGAATTCCAGGAATAATCCATTATCCCTATTTTTTAGGGATTGGAAGTGCTAGAAACGATTCATTATCCCTCTTTTCCAGGGGCTGGGAACGATCCTTATCCCTTTTCCAAGGCCTGGGAACGTTGGGAATGACCCCTGTGAGCATTCCAGAGGCTGGGAATTCCGGGAATGACCCGTTCTCCGTGTTTTCCAGAGGCTGGGAGCGCTTTCTGCCGAGCTTCCCGACTGCACGAGCAGCTGCAGAGCAAACCCGACGCCGCCTCCCGGCTCGTGGACGCCGCCAACGCCTTCAAAAAGTGCGACCCACAGGGTAGGAAAACCATTCCCAAGGGAATTCCCAGGATTTGGGGTCTTGGGAGGGGCTGGGAGGTGGGAATTGGCTCAAAATCCCACAAAAATCCTGTTAAAATTGCACAAAATCCCATTAAAATTGCATAAAATTCACTTAAAATCCCTCAGAATCCTTCAAAAAGTGCGACCCTCAGGGTAGGAAAAACATTCCCAAAGGAATTCCCGGGATTTGGGGTCCTGGGAGGGGCTGGGAGGTGGAAAATGTCCCAAAATCTTACAAAAATCCTGTTAAAATTGCATAAAATCCCATTAAAATTGCATAAAACTCACTTAAAATCCCTCAGAATCCTTCAAAAAGTGCCACCCACAGGGTAGGGAGAAACATTCCCAAGGGAATTCCCGGGATTTGGGGTCCTGGAGGGGTTTGGGAGTCAGGAATCATCCCAAAATCCTGTAAAATCCCATTAAAGTCCCATAAAATCCCATTAAAATTGCATAAAACTCACTTAAAATCCCTCAGAATCCTTCAAAAAGTGCCACCCACAGGGTAGGGAGAAACATTCCCGAGGGAATTCCCGGGATTTGGGGTCCTGGGAGGGGCTGGGAGGTGGAAAATGTCCCAAAATCCCACAAAAATCCTGTAAAAATCACTCAAAATCCCACTAAAATTGCACAAAATCCCATTAAAATGACATAAAACTCACTTAAAATCCCTCAGAATCTTCAAAAAAAATGGTTCTGGAAGGGGAGGATCGACATTCCCAAAGGAATTCCCGGGATTTGGGGTCCTGGGAGTCGGGAATTGTCCCAAAATCGCATAAAATCACATTAAAATCCCATAAAATCCTGTTAAAATTGCACAAAATTCACTTAAAATCTTTCAGAATCCTTCAAAAAGTGCCACCCACAGGGTAGGGAGAAACATTCCCAAAGGAATTCCCGGGATTTGGGGTCCTGGGAGTCGGGAATTGTCCCAAAATCCCATTAAAATCGCATAAAATCTCGTTAAAATTGCACAAAATCCCATTAAAATCGCATGAAATTTACTTAAAATCCCTCAGAATCCTCCAAAAAGGGGGTTCTAGAAGGGGAGGATCGACATTCCCAAAGGAATTCCTGGGATTTGGGGTCCTGGGAGGGGCTGGGAGTCGGGAATTGTCCCAAAACCCCACAAAATTGTGTTAAAATCACTCAAAATCCTGTTAAAATTGCACAAAATTCACCTGAAATCTCCCAAATCCCTCCAAAAAATCCAATCCAGAGGGTGAGGATTGACATTCCCGAAGGAATTCCCGGGATTTGGGGTCCTGGGAGGGGCTGGGAGGTGGGAAATGTCCCAAAATCCCATCAAATCCCATTAAAATTCCACTGAAAATGCACAAAGTTCACCTGGAATCCCTCAATGCCTTCAGAAAGTGCCACCCACAGGGTAGGGAGAAACATTCCCAAGGGAATTCCCGGGATTTGGGGTTCTGGGAGGGGCTGGGAGGTGGGAATTGGCTCAAAATCCCACAAAAATCCTGTTAAAATTGCACAAAATCCCATTAAAATGGCATAAAATTCACTTAAAATCCCTCAGAATCCTTCAAAAAGTGCGACCCTCAGGGTAGGAGAAACATTCCCAAGGGAATTCCTGGGATTTGGGGTCCTGGAGGGGTTTGGGAGTCGGGAATTGTCCCAAAATCCCATAAAATTGTGTTAAAATCCCATAAAATCCCATTAAAATAGCATAAAACTCACTTAAAATCCCTCAGAATCCTTCAAAGATGTGGATCCAGAGCGTGAGGAGCAGCATTCCCAAAGGAATTCCTGGGATTTGGGGTCCTGGGAGGGGCTGGGAGATGGAAATCCCATAAAATGGCACAAAATCCCATTAAAATTGCACAAAATCCCATTAAAATCCCCCCAAAATCCCCTCAAAACCCCCCAAAATTCCCAAAAATCCCCCCAAAATTCCCTCAAATCCCCACAAAATTCCCTCAAATCCTCCCAAAATTCCCTCAAATCCCCCCAAAATTCCCCCAAAATCCCCTTCCCTCGGGAATTCCCAACAATTCCACCCCCAGAGCCCCCCAAAACCCCCCCAAAAATCTGGGAATTCCAGCCGGAATTTCCCCCCCCAGGCCTGGAGGGGGCTCTTTTTTCCCTCTTTTCCCTTGGAATTTGGCTCCCAACCCTTTGGAATTTGGCTCCCAGCCCTCTGGACTTTGGCTCCCCTCCGGAATTCCGGGATTCCCGTGGATTCCGAGCAGATGGAGCCGCAGTTTTTGGGTGGAATTCCCGCGGTTTTGGCTTCCGGCGGAATCTGCGGGGGCGGCTCCAAAGTGCCTGGAATTTTGGGGGCTTTAATTCCAAAGGTTTTGGGATTCCAGTCCTGGGAATTTTGGACCCTCATTCCAAAGATTTTGGGGTTCCAACCCCTGGAATTTTGGGGCTCCAATCCCTGGAATTTTGGGGCTTTAATTCCAAAGGTTTTGGGATTCCAGTCCCGGGAATTTGGGGGCTTTAGTTCCAAAGATTTTGGGGCTCTGATCCCAAAGATTTTGGGGTTCCAATCCCTGGAATTTTGGGGTTTTAATTCCAAAGGTTTTGAGGTTTCAGTCCCTGGAATTTTAGGGCTCCAATCCCTGGAATTTTTGGGCCCTCATTCCAAAGGTTTTGGGACTCCAGTCCCGGGAATTTTGGGGATTTAATTCCAAAGATTTTGGGGTTCCAGTGCCTGGAATTTTGGGGTTCACATCCCTGGAATTATAGGCCTTCATTCCAAAGATTTTGGGGTTCCAATCCCTGGAATTTTGAGGCTCCAATCCCTGGAATTTTGGGCCCTCATTCCAAAGATTTTGGGGTTCCAATCCCTGGAATTTTGGGGTTCAAATCATTGGAATTTTGGGGCTCCAATCCTTGGAATTTTTGGGGTCTGATCCCAAAGATTTTGGGGTTCCAGTCCCTGGAATTTTGGGGCTCCAATCCCTGGAATTTTGGGGCCCTCATTCCAAAGGTTTTGGGGTTCCAATCTCTGGAATTTTGGGGCCCTCATTCCAAAGATTTTGGGGTTCCAACCCCTGGAATTTTGGGGTTCAAATCCTTGGAATTTTGGGGCTCCAATCCCTGGAATTTTGGGGCCCTCATTCCAAAGATTTTGGGGTTTCAGTCCCAGGAATTTTGGGGCTTTAATTCCAAAGGTTTTGGGGCTCCGATCCCAAAGATTTTGGGTTTCCAATCCCTGGAATTTTGAGCCCTAATTCCAGAGATTTTGGGGTTCCAATTCCTGGAATTTCTCCCTTTTCCAGGGGCTGTTTCCTCCCTCTTTTCCCACTTTTCCAGAGGATATTTTTCCCCTTTCCCCCGCATTCCAGGGGCTGTTTTTCCCACTTTTCCAGAGGCAGTTTCCCCCTTTTTCCCTGCATTCCAGAGGGTGTTTTTCCCCCTCTTCCCCACATTCCAGAGGGTGTTTTTCCCCCTTTTCCAGTGGCTGTTTTTCCCAGTTTTCCAGTGGCTGTATCCCCCTTTTTCCCTGCATTCCAGAGGGTGTTTTGCCTCCTTTCCCCACATTCCAGAGGATGTTTTTCCCACTTTTCCAGGGGCTGTTTTTCCCACTTTTCCAGCAGGTTTTTCCTCCCTCTTTTTCCACTTTTCCAGGGGCTGTTTCTCCCCTTTTCCCCCCCACATTCCAGGGGCTGTTTCTGCCACTTTTCCAGGAGCTGTTTCCCCCTTTTCCCCTGCATTCCAGAGGGTGCTTTTCCTACTTTTCCAGGGGCTGTTTTCCCTCTTTTCCCCGCATTCCAGAGGGTGTTTTTCCCCCTTTTCCAGAGCCTGTTTTTCCCACTTTTCCAGGGGCAGTTTCCCCCTCTTCCCCGCATTCCAGAGGGTGTTTTTCCCACTTTTCCAGGGGCAGTTTCCCCTTTTCCCCTGCATTCCAGAGGGTATTTTTCCCCCCTTTTCCCCTCATTCCAGAGGGAGTTTTTCCCACTTTTCCAGGGGCTGTTTTTCCCACTTTTCCAGAGGGTATTTCCCCCTTTTTTCCCCCCTTTTCCAGGGGCTGTTTCCCCCCCTCTTCCCACTTTTCCAGGGGCTGTTTTTCCCACATTCCAGAGGGTGTTTTTCCCCCTTTTTCCCACATTCCAGAGGGTGTTTTTCCCCCTTTTTCCCACATTCCAGAGGGTGTTTTTCGCCCTTTTCCAGAGGGTGTTTTTCCCACTTTTCCAGCAGGTTTTTCCTCCCTCTTTTCCCACTTTTCCAGAGGGTGTTTTTCCCCCTTTTTCACCGCATTCCAGAGGGTGTTTTTCCCCCTTTTCCAGGGACTGTTTTTCCCACTTTTCCAGTGGCTGTTTCCTCCCTCTTTTCCCACTTTTCCAGGGGCAGTTTCCCCCTTTTCTCCCACTTTTCCAGGGGCTGTTTCCCCCTTTTCCCCTGCATTCCAGAGGGTGTTTTTCCCCCTTTTCCAGGGGGTGTTTTTCCCACTTTTCCAGGGGCAGTTTCCCCCTTTTCCCTGCATTCCAGAGGGTGTTTTCCCCCTTTTTTCCCACTTTTTTCCAGGGGCAGTTTCCCTCTTTTCCCACTTTTCCAGAGGGTGTTTTTCCCCTTTTTCCCCTCATTCCAGAGGGTGTTTTCCCCACTTTTCCAAGGGCTGTTTCCTCCCTCTTTTCCCACATTCCAGAGGGTGTTTTTCCCCTTCTTCCCTGCATTCCAGGGGCTGTTTTTCCCACTTTTCCAGAGGCAGTTTCCCCCTCTTTCCTGCATTCCAGAGGGTGTTTTTCCCCCTTTTCCAGGGGCTGTTTTTCCCACTTTTCCAGCGGGTTTTTCCTCCCTCTTTTCCCACTTTTCCAGGGGCGGTTTCCCTCTTTCCCCCGCATTCCAGAGGGTGTTTTTCCCCCTTTTCCAGCAGGTTTTGCCTCCCTCTTTTCCCACTTTTCCAGGGGCTGTTTCCTCCCTCTTTTCCCACTTTTCCAGAGGATGTTTTCCCCCTTTTCCCAGTTTTCCAGGGGCAGTTTCCCCCTCTTCCCCTGCATTCCAGAGGGTGTTTTTCCCCCTTTTCCAGCAGGTTTTTCCTCCCTCTTTTCCCACTTTTCCAGAGGGTGTTTCCCCCCCCCCGCATTCCAGAGAGTGTTTTCCCCATTTTTCCAGGGGCTGTTTCCTCCTTCTTTTCCCACTTTTCCAGAGGGTGTTTTTCCCCCTTTTGCCCCGCATTCCAGAGGGTGTTTTTCCCACTTTTCTAGCAGGTTTTTCCTCCCTCTTTTCCCACTTTTCCAGAGGATGTTTTCCCCCCTTTTCCCCACATTCCAGAGGGTGTTTTTCCCCCTCTTCCCCTGCATTCCAGAGGGTGTTTTTCCCACTTTTCCAGGGGCTGTTTTTCCCACTTTTCCAGAGGGTATTTTCCCTTTTTTTTCCCACTTTTCCAGGGGCAGTTTCCCCCCTTTTCCCCACATTCCAGAGGGTGTTTTTCCCACTTTTCCAGCAGGTTTTTCCTCCCTCTTTTCCCACTTTTCCAGGGGCAGTTTCCCCCTTTTCCCCACATTCCAGAGGGTGTTTCCCCCCTTTTTTCCCACATTCCAGAGGGTGTTTTTCCCACATTCCAGAGGGTGTTTTTCCCCCTTTTTCCCACATTCCAGAGGGTGTTTTTCCCTCATTCCAGAGGGTGTTTTCCCCACATTCCAGAGGGTGTTTTTCCCCCTTTTCCCCACATTCCAGAGGGTGTTTTTCCCCCTTTTCCCCACATTTCAGAGGGTGTTTTTCCCCCTTTTCCCCACATTCCAGAGGGTGTTTTTCCCCCCTTTCCCCCACATTCCAGAGGGGGTTTTCCCCACATTCCAGAGGGTGTTTTTTCCTCTTTTCCCCACATTCCAGAGGGTGTTTTTCCCCCTTTTTCCCCACATTCCAGAGGGTGTTTTCCCCTCATTCCAGAGGGTGTTTTCCCCCTTTTCCCCTGCATTCCAGAGAGTGTTTTTCCCACATTCCAGAGGGTGTTTTTCCCACATTCCAGAGGGAGTTTTCCCCCTTTCCCACCGTTTCCCCCCCTGTTTTCCAGAGGCCGTGTCGTGCCTGCTCCGCGCCATCGACATCTACACCGACATGGTGAGCCCTTCCCTCCCTTCCCACGGAATTCCCAGCAGGAATTTCCCCTCCAGGGGGGGTTCTGCTCCCTCTGGGATGGCTTTTCCCGGTTTTTTTTTGGGATAATCCCGGATTTTCCCCCCTGGCAGGGCCGGTTCACGGTGGCCGCCAAGCAGCACGTGGCCATCGCCGAGATCTACGAGGGCGACCTCGTCGACGTCCACAAGGTCAGCCCGGGGATTCCCGGGAAAAACGGCTCGGGAATGCCGGGAATTCCCACCCTGGCAGCTTGGGAATCTTCCCCCCAAAAAAATTCCTGGAAAAATCCAGCCTGGAACGGCCCAAAATCCCGGGATTTGGAGCTTTTTTTTGGGGCTCCGATTGTGAAGGGTTTGGGGTTCGAATCCTTGGAATTTTGGGGGTCAAATCCTTGGAATTTTGGGGGTCAAAACCTTGGAATTTTAGGCTCTAATTCCAAAGATTTTGGGGCTCCAATCCCTGGAATTTGGGGGTTCAAATCCCTGGAATTTTGGGGCTCAAATCCTTGGAATTTCAAGGCTCTGATCCCGAAGATTTTGGGGTTCCAATCCCTGGAATTTCGGGGTTCAAATCCTTGGAATTTCGGGGCTCTGATTCCAAAGATTTGGGGTTCCAATCCCTGGAATTTTGGGGTTCCAATCCCTGGAATTTTGGGGTTCCAATCCCTGGAATTTTGGGGCTCAAATCCTTGCAGTTTTGGGGCTCTGATTCCAAAGATTTTGGGGCTCCAAACCTTGGAATTTTGGGGTTCCAATCCCTGGAATTTGGGGCCCTCATTCCAAAGGTTTTGGGGTTCCAATGCCTGGAATTTTGGGGTTCCAATCCCTGGAATTTTGGGGTTCAAATCTTTGGAATTTTGGGGCTCTGATTCCAAATATTTGGGGCTCCAATCCCTGGAATTTTGGGGCTCCAATCCCTGGAATTTTGGGGCTCCAATCCCTGGAATTTTGGGGTTCAAATCCTTGGAATTTTGGGGCTCTGATTCCAAATATTTGGGGCTGCAATCCCTGGAATTTTTGGATTCCAATCCCTGGAATTTGGGGGTTCCAATCCCTGGAATTTGGGGTTCAAATCCCTGGAATTTTGGGGCTCAAATCCTTGCAGTTTTGGGGCTCTGATTCCAAAGATTTTGGGGCTCCAAACCTTGGAATTTTGGGGTTCAAATCCCTGGAATTTTGGGGTTCAAATCCCTGGAATTTTGGGGCTCCAATCCCTGGAATTTTGGGGCTCCGATCCCAAAGATTTTGGGGCTTTATTCTCATTTTATTGGGTTTTATCCAGGTTTAATCAGGTTTTATTGGGCTTTATTGAGTTTTATCCTCATTTTATGGGGTTTTATTCTCATGTTATCTGCTCTTATCCAGGTTTTATCCAGGTTTAATCAGATTTTATTGGCTTTTATCCTCATTTTATTGGCTTTTATCCAGGTTTTATCCAGCTTTAATCAGGTTTTATTGACTTTTATTCTCATTTTGTTGGGTTTTATCCAGGTTTCATTCAGGTTTAATCAGGTCTAATTGGGTTTTATTGAGTTTTATTCTCATTTTATTGGGTTTTATCCAGGTTTTATCCAGGTTTTATCAGGTTTTATTGGGTTTTATTGGGTTTTATTCTCATTTTATTGAGTTTTATCCAGGTTTTATCCAGGTTTTGTTTGGTTTTATCCTCATTTTATCAGTTTTTATCCCAGTTTAACCCACTTTTATCCAGGTTTTATTCTCATTTTATCTGGTTTTGTCCAGGTTTAATCAGATTTTATCCAGTTTTATCCCATTTTATCCAGTTTTAGGCAGCTTTTATCATCTTTTTATCCAACTTTATCCAGTTTTATCCCCCTTTTCTGTCCCCTTCTCCCCTTTTCCCATTTTTTCCCGTTTTTTTCCCATTTTCTCCTGTTCTGATCCCTTTTTTCCCATTTTCCCCCATTTTTTCCCATTTTCTCCCGTTCTGATCCCATATTTTCCTTTTTCCCCATGTTTTTTCCCATTTTTTCCCATTTTCTCCCATTTTTTCCTGGTTTTTTCCCATTTTCTCCCATTCTGATCCCATTTTTCCCCATTTTTTCCTGTTTTTTTCCCATTTTTTCCCATTTTCCCCCCGTTTTTCCCCATTTTTCCCCCGTTCTGATCCCATTTTTTCCCATTTTTCCCCATTTTTTTTCCTGTTTTTTCCCATTTTCTCCCATTTTTTCCCATTTTCCCCCATTCTGATCCCATTTTTTCCCATTTTCCCCCATTTTTTTCCCATTTTCTCCCATTCTGACCCCATTTTTTCCCATTTTTCCTCGTCTTTTTCCTGTTTTTTCCCATTTCCCCCCATTTTTTCCTGGTTTTCCCCCATTCTGATCCCATTCCCATTTTTTCCCGTTTTTTTTCCCATTTCCCCCATTTTTTCCCATTTTCCCCCCATTCTGATCCCATTTTTTCCCCTTTTTTTCTCATTTTCTCCCATTCTGATCCCATTTTTTCCCATTTTCCCCCACTTTTTCCCATTTTTCCCCCATTCTAATCCCGTTTTTTCCCCTTTTTTTCCCATTTTCCCCCATTCTGATCCCCTTTTTTTCCCCTTTTTTCCTGCTTTTTCCCATTTTTTCCCCTTTTTTTCCCATTTTCCCCCATTTTTTCCTGGTTTTTTCCCATTTTCTCCCATTCTATTCCATTTTCCCTCTTCTTTTCCCCATTTTCCTGTTTTTTCCCATTTTTTTCCCATTTTTCCCCATTTTCTGTGTTTCCAGGCCATGGCCCACTACGAGCAGGCAGCAGATTATTTTAAAGGGGAGGAATCCACCAGGTACCACCACAATTTGGGGCATTTTGGGGGGATTTGGGGAATTTGGAGAATTTTGAGGGGATTTGTGGGTGAATTGGGGGGATTTGGGTGGATTTTTGGTGGATTTCGGAAATTTTGGGGGGAATTTGGGGGTTTTGGGGAATTTTGAGGGGATTTTGGGGAATTTTGAGGGGATTTTTGGGGATTTTGGGGAAATTTGGGTGGATTTTTGGGGAATTTGCGGTGGATTTTTGGGGAATTTGGGGAATTTTGAGGGGATTTTGGGGAATTTGGGGAATTTTGAGGGGATTTTGGGGAGAATTTTGAGTGAATTTTGGGGAATTTGGGGGGAAATTTTGAGTGATTTTGGGGGGATTTGGGTGAATTTGGGGGGGATTTGGGGTGAATTTGGGTGAATTTTGGGGGGATTTGGGTGGATTTGAGTGGATTTTGGGTGGGATTTGAGTGGATTTGGGGCAGTTTGGGGCTGTTTTTGGGTGGATTTTTGGGCTGGTTTTGGGTGGATTTTTGCTGGTTTTGGTGGATTTTTGCAGGTTTTGGGTTGATTTGTGTGTTTTTTGGGCTGTTTTTGTGCTAATTTGTTGGTTTTTGCCCCAGCTCAGCCAACAAGTGCCTGCTGAAGGTGCCATTTGGGGGGATTTGGGGCTGTTTTGGGGGTTTGGGGCTGTTTTTGGGTGGATTTTTGCAGGTTTTGGGTGGATTTGAGCTGGTTTTGAGGTGATTTTGGCTGATTTTGGGCTGATTTTGTGCTAATTTGTTGGTTTTTACCCCAGCTCAGCCAACAAGTGCCTGCTGAAGGTGCCATTTGGGGCTGATTTGGGGCAGTTTGGGGCTGTTTTGGGTGTTTTGGGGCTGTTTTTGGGTGGATTTGGGCCATTTTTGGCTGGTTTTGGGCTGATTTGAGTGTTTTTTGGGCTGTTTTTGTGCTGATTTGGGTGTTTTTTTCCCCAGCTCAGCCAACAAGTGCCTGCTGAAGGTGCCATTTGGGGGGATTTGGGGCTGTTTTGGGTGGATTTTTGCTGGTTTTGGGTGTTTTGGGGCTGGTTTTGGGTGGATTTTTGCTGGATTTGGGTGGATTTGAGGTGATTTTGAGGTGATTTTGGCTGATTTTGGGCTGTTTTTGTCCCAGCTCAGCCAACAAGTGCCTGTTGAAGGTGGCCACGTTCGCGGCTCAGCTCGAGCAGTTCCCTCGCGCCATCGACATCTACGAGCAGGTCCTGCCCTTCCTCCTCCTCCTCCTCCTCCATAAATCCCATTTTTCCCCGTTTTTCCCGTTTTTCCATGTTTTCCAGGTGGGCTCCGTGGCCATGGCCAGCCCTGGCTCTCATTTTTTCTCATTTTTTCTCATTTTTTCTCATTTTTTCTCATTTTTTTCTCATTTTTCCCCATTTTCCCGTGGTTTTTAGGGGGAATCTATGTCTGTAAATCCCATTTTTCCCTGATTTTTCCTATTTTTCCGTGTTTTCCAGGTGGGTTCCGTGGCCATGGCCAGCCCTGGCTCTCATTTTTTCTCATTTTTCTCATTTTTCTCTCATTTTTCCCCATTTTCCCGTGGTTTTTAGGTGTAATCCACATCCCTCAATCCCATTTTTCCGTGTTTTCCAGGTGTGCTCTGTGGCCATGGCCAGCCCTGGATCTCATTTTTTCTCATTTTTTTCTCTCATTTTTCCCCATTTTTCCGTGGTTTTTAGGGGGAATTTGTGTCCCTGACTCCCATTTTTCCCTGATTTTCCCATTTTTCCGTGTTTTCCAGGTGGGTTCCGTGGCCATGGCCAGCCCTGGATCTCATTTTTTCTCATTTTTCTCTCATTTTTCCCCATTTTCCCGTGGTTTTTAAGTGTGATCCGTGTCCCTGACTCCCATTTTCCCCTGATTTTCCCTGATTTTCCCGTTTTTCCCTGTTTTCCAGGTGGGTTCCATGGCCATGGCCAGCCCTGGCTCTCATTTTTTCTCATTTTTCCTCATTTTTCCTCATTTTTCCTCATTTTTCTCTCATTTTTCCCCATTTTTCCTTGGTTTTTAGGGGGAATTGGTGTCCCTGACTCCCATTTTTCCCTGATTTTCCCCGTTTTTCCCATTTTTCCGTGTTTTCCAGGTGGGTTCCGTGGCCATGGCCAGCCCTGGCTCTCATTTTTTCTCATTTTTCTCTCATTTTTTCTCATTTTTTCCCATTTTCCCGTGGTTTTTAGGTGTAATCCACATCCCTCAATCCCATTTTTCCCATTTTTCCGTGTTTTCCAGGTGGGTTCCGTGGCCATGGCCAGCCCTGGCTCTCATTTTTTCTCATTTTTCTCTCATTTTTCCCATTTTTCCTTGGTTTTTAGACGGAATTCACGTCCGTAAATCCCATTTTTCCCTGATTTTCCCTGATTTTTCCCATTTTTCCATGTTTTCCAGGTGGGCTCTGTGGCCATGGCCAGCCCTGGCTCTCATTTTCTCATTTTTTCTCATTTTTTCTCATTTTTTCTCATTTTTCCCCATTTTCTCGTGGTTTTTAAGTGTGATCCGTGTCCCTGACTCCCATTTTTCCCTGATTTTTCCCATTTTTCCGTGTTTTCCAGGTGTGCTCTGTGGCCATGGCCAGCCCTGGATCTCATTTTTCTCATTTTTTCTCCTTTTTTCCCATTTTTCTCTCATTTTTCCCCATTTTCCCGTGGTTTTTAGGTGTAATTTATGTCCCTGACTCCCATTTTTCCCTGATTTTCCCATTTTCCCGTGTTTTCCAGGTGGGATCCATGGCCATGGCCAGCCCTGGATCTCATTTTCTCTCCTTTTTTCCCATTTTTTTCTCATTTTTCCCCATTTTTCCGTGGTTTTTAGGTGTAATCTATGTCCCTGACTCCCAATTTTCCCTGATTTTTCCCATTTTTCCGTGGTTTTTAGGTGTAATCCACATCCCTCAATCCCATTTTTCCCTGATTTTTCCCATTTTTCCGTGTTTTCCAGGTGGGTTCCGTGGCCATGGCCAGCCCTGGCTCTCATTTTATCTCATTTTTTCTCATATTTCCTCATTTTTTCTCATTTTTTCTCATTTTTTCTCATTTTTCCCCATTTTCCCGTGGTTTTTAGGTGTGATCCACATCCCTGACTCCCATTTTTCTCGTTTTTCCGTGTTTTCCAGGTGGGTTCCGTGGCCATGGCCAGCCCTGGATCTCATTTTTTCTCATTTTTTCTCATTTTTCTCTCATTTTTCCCCATTTTTCTGTGGTTTTTAGGGGTGATCCACATCCCTGACTCCCATTTTTCCCGTTTTTCCGTGTTTTCCAGGTGTGCTCTGTGGCCATGGCCAGCCCTGGCTCTCATTTTTTCTCATTTTATCTCATTTTTTCCCCATTTTCCCCCATTTTTCCGTGGTTTTTAGGTGTAATCCACATCCCTCAATCCCATTTTTCCCTGATTTTTCCCATTTTTCCGTGTTTTCCAGGTGTGCTCCGTGGCCATGGCCAGCCCTGGCTCTCATTTTTTCCTCATTTTTTCTCATTTTTCTCTCATTTTTCTCTCATTTTTCCCCATTTTTCCGTGGTTTTTAGGGGGAATTGGTGTCCCTGACTCCCATTTTTCCCTGATTTTCCCTGTTTTTCCCCATTTTTCCATGTTTTCCAGGTGGGATCCGTGGCCATGGACAGCCCCCTGCTGAAGTACAGCGCCAAGGATCATTTCTTCAGGGCCGCCCTCTGCCACTTCTGCATCGACCAAATCAACGCCAGGGTGGGAACCGCGCCGGGAATGGGGCTGGGATCAACTGGGAATGGGATCAACTGGGATCAACTGGGAATGGGATGGGATCAACTGGGAATGGGATGGGATCAACTGGGATCAACTGGGAATGGGCTGGGATCAACTGGGATCAACTGGGAATTGGAATGGGATCAACTGGGATCAACTGGGAATGGGATGGGATCAACTGGGAATGGGATGGGAATGGATGGGAATCACTGGGAGTTGTACTGGGATCAACTGGGAATGGGCTGGGAATTAACTGGGAATGGGATGGGAATGGATGGGAATCACTGGGAGTTCTACTGGGATCAACTGGGAATGGGATGGGATCAACTGGGAATGGGACTGGGATCAACTGGGAATGGGAATGGGATCAACTGGGAATGGGATGGGATCAACTGGGAATGGGATGGGAATGGGACTGGGATCAACTGGGAATGGGATGGGATCAACTGGGAATGGGATGGGATCAACTGGGAATGGGGCTGGGTCAACTGGGAATGGGATGGGATCAGCTGGGAATGGGATGGGAATGGGATGGGATCAGCTGGGAATGGGATGGGATCAACTGGGAATGGGATGGGATCAGCTGGGAATGGGATGGGATGAACTGGGAATGGGATGGGTCAACTGGGAATGGGGCTGGGAATTAACTGGGAATGGGCTGGGAATGGGACAGGAATCACTGGGAATGGGGCTGGGTCAACTGGGAATGGGCTGGGATGAACTGGGAATGGGCTGGGAATCACCAGGAATGGTGCTGGGTCAACTGGGAATGGGCTGGGAATGGGCTGGGATGAACTGGGAATGGGTTGGGAATCACGGGGAATGGGCTGGGATGGGTTGGGAATGTTTGGGAATGGTCAGGAATGTTTGGAATGTTCCCAGCTGGTAGTGCAGAGGCATGAGGGGATGTTGGGAATGTTTGGGAATGTTTGGAATGGTCAGGAAGGGTCAGGAATGTTTGGGAATGATCAGGAATGTCTGGGAATGTTTGGGAATGTTCCTGTTCCCAGCTGGCAGTTCAGAGGCACGAGGGGATGTTGGGAATGGTTGGGAATGTTTAGGAATGTCTGGGATGGGTCAGGAAGGGTCAGGAATGGTCAGGAATGTTTGGGAATGGTTGGAATGGCTGGGATGGGTCAGGAAGGGTCAGGAATGTTTGGGAATGGTTGGGATGTGTCTCTATGTTGGGAATGTCTGGGAATGTTTGGGAATGTTTCTCTTCCCAGCTGGCAGTTCAGAGGCACGAGGGGATGTTGGGAATGGTCAGGAATGTTTGGAATGGTTGGGAATGTTTGGGAATGGCTGGGATGGGTCAGGAATGATCAGGAATATCTGGGAATGTTGGGAATGTTTGGGAATGTCTGGGAATGATCAGGAATGTTTGGGAATGACCAGGAATGTTTGGAATGTTTGGGAATGTTCCTGTTCCCAGCTGGCCGTTCAGAGGTACGAGGGGATGTTGGGAATGGTCAGGAATGTTTGGGAATGTTTGGAATGGTCAGGAATGGTCAGGAAGGGTCAGGAATGATCAGGAATATTTGGGAATGTTTGGGAATGTTTCTGTTCCCAGCTGGCCGTTCAGAGGTACGAGGGGATGTTGGGAATGGTCAGGAATGTTTGGGAATGTTTGGAAATGATCAGGAATGATCAGGAATGTTTGGAATGTTCCCAGCTGGCCGTTCAGAGGTACGAGGGGATGTTGGGAATGGTCAGGAATGTTCAGGAATATCTGGGAATGTTTGGGAATGTTTGGAATGTTCCCAGCTGGCCATTCAGAGGTACGAGGGGATGTTGGGAATGGTTGGGATGGGTCAGGAAAGGTCAGGAATGTTTGGGAATGACCAGGAATGTTTGGAATGTTCCCAGCTGGCCATTCAGAGGTACGAGGGGATGTTGGGAATGTTGGGAATGATCAGGAATATTTAGGAATGTTTGGGATGTGTCTCTATCCCAGCTGGCCGTTCAGAGGTACGAGGGGATGTTGGGAATGTTTGGGAATGGCTGGGATGGGTCAGGAAGGGTCAGGAATATCTGGGAATGTTGGGAATGTTCCTGTTCCCAGCTGGCCGTTCAGAGGTACGAGGGGATGTTCCCGGCCTTCTCCGACTCCCGGGAGTGCAAACTCCTCAAGGTCAGCCCTTCCCCCCTGCCCACACCCTCCTCTTCCTCCTCTTCTTCCTCCTCCTCTTCTTCCTCTTCTTCCTCCTCCTCTTCCTTCTTTTCTTCTTCCTTTTCTTCCTCCTCTTCTTCCCTCTTCCTCTTCTTCCCTTGCTCCTCTTCCTCTTCCTCCTCCTCCTCTTCCTCCTTCTCCTCCTCCTCTTTCTTCTCTTCCTCCTCCTCCTCCTCTTCCTCTTCTTCCTCCTCCTTCTCCTCCTCTTCCTCTTCCTCTTCTTGTTCTTCCTCCTCTTCTTCCTCCTCCTCTTCCTTCTTTTCTTCTTCCTTTTCTTCCTCTTCTTCCCTCTTCCTCCTCTTCCTCTTCCTCCTCTTCCTCTTCTTCTTCCTCCTCTTCCCCTCTTCCTCTTCCTCCCCCTCCTCTTCCTCCTCTTCTTCCTCCTCCTCTTTCTCTTCCTCCTCTTCCTCCTTCTCTTTCTCCTTTTCTTCCTCCTTCTCTTCTTTCTTTTCTTCTTCCTTTTCTTCCTCCTTTTCTTCCCCCTTCCTCTTCTTCTCTTGCTCCTCTTCCTCCTCTTCCTTTTCTTCCTTTTCTTTCTCTTCCTCTTCCTCTTTCTCTTCCTTCTCTTCCTCCTCCTCTTTTTCTTCCTCCTTTTCCTCTTCTTTCCCCTCTCTCTTGCTCTTCTTTCTGCTTTTCCTCCTTCTTCCTCTTCCTCCTCTTCCTCCTCCTCTTCTTCCTCCTCTTTCTTCCTCCTCTTCCCCCTCCTCTTCCTCTCTCTGGGATCGCCCCCAGATCTCTTCCCTGCTTCCAGGGGGGAATTTGGGAGGATTTTGGGGGTTCCAGGGGTGGATTTTGGGGATTTTTGGGGGGTTTTCTCCTCCTCTTCCTCCTCCTCCCCCCCCCAGAAGCTGCTGGAGGCTCACGAGGAGCAGAACGTGGACGCCTTCACCGATGCTGTGAGTGCCAAAACACCCCCAAAAACCCCCAAAAACCCCCAATTTCACCCTAAAATCCCCTGATTTCACCCCAAAACCCCCCAAATTCCCCCCAATCTGATGTCACCCCAAAACCCCTAGAACCCTCAGTTCCACCCCAAAGCCCCCAAGTCGCTCCAAACCCCACAAGGCCCCAATTTCACCCTAAATCCCCCAAATCACCCCAAACCTCCCCATTTCACCCCAGATCCCAACCTCAAAATCCCCATGTCACCCCAAATCCCCAACCTCCCTGATTTCACCCCAAACCCCCTAACCCCCTGATTTCACCCAAATCCCCCAACCCTCTAATCTCATCCCAAACCCCCCAATTTCATCCCAAATCCCCCAAATCTCCCCAAATTTCTCTAAATTCCCCAAACCTCCCAGCATTTCACCCCAAACACCTCCCCCAAATCCCCTCAATGCCCCCACTGCATTTCACCCTAAATCCCCCCAAAGTCCCCCAAAACCCTCCGAATTTCGCCCCAAATCCCCCCAAACCCCCACGATTTCACCCACTAAATCTCCCTAAATTCTCACCCCAAACCTCCCCAATTTCACCCCAAATCCCCCAAACCTCCTGATTTCACCCCAAATCCCCCAAACCCCAATTTCACCCCTAAACCTCCCCAAACCTCCCCAATTTCATCCCAAATCCCCCAAATCCCCTAAACCTCCCCAAACCTCCCCAATTTCCCCCAAATCCCCCAAATCCCCCAAACCTCCCCAATTCACCCCAAATCCCCCAAACCTCCCCATTTTCCCCAAATCCCCCAAATCACCCCAAACTTCCCAAAATCCCCCAAATCCCCCCAAACCTCCCCAATTCCACCCCAAATCCCTCAACCCCTCTGATTTAACTCCAACCCCCAAACCTCCCCAATTTCACCCCAAACCTCCCCAAACCTCCCCAATTTCACCCCAAATCCCCCAAATCCCCAAACCTCCAATTTCACCCCAAATCCCCCTAACCTCCCCAATTTCACCCCAAATCCCCCAAATCCCCCAAACCTCCCCAAATCCCCCAAACTCCCCAATTTCACCAAATCCCCTAACCCCTCTGATTTCAACCCTAACCCCCAAACTCTCCCAATTTCACCCCAAATCCCCCAAACCTCCTCAATTTCACCCCAAACCTCCCCAGCTCCCCCAACCCCCCTGGTTTGAGCCCAGCCCCAGGAGGGTCCCAGGTCCCCCCAAATCAGATTTTCCCCCAGGTGAAGGAATTCGACTCCATCTCCCGGCTGGACCAGTGGCTGACGACGATCCTGCTGCGCCTCAAACGCTCCCTGCAGGCCGAGGAGCCTGACCTACGCTAGAAAAACACTTCCTTTAAAACCTAACTAGCTGTGGCACAACATCCCGAAATACCGAAATGACCTCAAAACGCCCCAAATTGACTAAAAACACCCCTAAATAACCCAAAATTTTAAAAATGCCCAAAATTATTTAAAATACCTAAAAGGCCTCAAATGCCCCCAAAATGACAGGAACACAGCTAGAAGATACAGTCAATGAAAGGCCACAGTACCTCAGGACCCAAAGGCTGACATCAGTGCTTCCAAGATCACTTTTACCAAAGGAGCCTCCAGAGCCTTTAGATACTTACAGATCCTGCAGTCAGTCAAAGGCCCACCAGAGGCACCCAGAAAGGCTCTGAGGCATGCAGAGAGCCAGGCCCCAAAGGCCACAGGCCCCCAGAAGGCATACAAGGCTTCCTTCAAGTCATCAAGGCAGCAAGATCCACTTTAAGGGCTGAATACCCCAAAAGTACTTTAAGAATGCAGTCATCAGAGGCATATGGAGTCACTTTAAAGACATTTAGAATACTTTGACCTTTGAGGCCCCAGAATCGCTGCAAGGCGCCTCAAGGTCACTTTGAAAGCCTTTAAAGGCCAGGAGTCACGAGGCATACCGGTCCCTTGCCCCCAGAGAGCGCCCCAAGGCCGCAAAGACCCTTTGAGGCGTCCCCGAGAGGCCCGCAGAATGCTTCAGTCTTAAAGAGGCCAGGCATACAAGGCATACAGGGCCATTTAGAGGATCGCCCGAAGAGGCGCCCAGGGAGAATAACCCTGAAAGGGCTCCAGGCCACACAGGCCCCAAGATCACTTTAGAAAGGCGCCAGATACCCCCAAGTCTTTGGAGTAGCATCAAAGGCCACGAAGGCACTTTACAGACCACTTTGAGGGCCACTGGAGCCCCAGGGATCCTTTTGCCCTTTAGAGCCACACAGTGCAAGAATAACCCCCGAGATCTTAAGGGCGAGGCACGAGGCACACCCCAAGGGCTGGCTGATCCTTTAAAGAGAGGCCACAGAAGTCCTTTAAAGAGGCCTGCCAAGATCACGCCCAAAGGCCTTCCCAAGATCTTGAGAAGGCCCAGAACGCCCACTTAGGTCATTTTGAAGGCCTTTTAGGTGCCATCTGAGACCTTTTAGGAGCCACTCTAGAAAGGCGCCTAGGCCCCAAAGATCGCCCCAAAGGGCCCAGATCTCTTTAGGAAGGCCAGCCCAGGAGCGCGAAGATGCCACCCAAGATCCTTTACGTGATCATCGAAGGCATAAGAGTCTTTGGGTATCAAAAAGGCCCCGAGGCGCTGCACAAGATAGCCCCCAGGAGTCCTTTAAAGAGGCGCTCGCAAGATCCTTTGGGCCTGAGAGTCTTTGAGGGCAGCATCGGGAGCCACTTTAGATAGGCTGCTGGATGCATCGAGGCCTTCCAAGAGGCCCACACGAGGCCACTTAGGGCCACCAGTCTTCACTGGTCACCCTGGGAGCGCACCGCAAAGGCCACAAGATCCTTGCAAGGCCTTCTAGATCGCTCCACGAGGCGCGCTCGAGAATACTAGAGGCCCCAGAGATCGTCCGAGAGGCCTTTCAAGGCCCCTCCCAGAGGCGCCCCCAAGACCACCCCAGAGAGCCACTGACCCCCCAAAATCACCCCAAATACCTCAAAAAACCCCCAAAAAACACCCCCAAAACCACCCCAAAAAAACCACCAAAACCCCCCAAAAAACACCCCAAAAACCACCCCAAAATCACCCCAAATGCCTCAAAAAACCCCCAAAATTCCAAAACCCCCCCAAAATCATCCCCAAAAATCCCCCAAGCTCTGGAAGTGCCTTTTCCTCCCCCTTTTTTTTCCTTCATTTTATGGAGGTTTTTTTTCTTTGGAAATGATTAAAATATTTAATTAATTAATTAATTAATTAATCAGACCTTTTGGTCTTTTTTTGGGGGTTTTTGGGAGATTTTGGGGAGGGAGTTGAATTTTTGGGGGTTTTCAGAGTTTTCCCCCCAAATTTTAGGGGAGTTTTTGAGGGTTTTCCTCCCATTTTTTAGGGTTTTTTTGAGGATTTTTCCCCCATTTTTTAGGGTTTTTTTGAGGGTCCCAACCCCATTTTTGGGGAGTTTTTTGAGGGTTTTCCCCCCAATTTTTGGGGGGGTTTTGAGGGTCCCAACCCCATTTTTGGGGGGGTTTTTCAGGGTTTTACCCCCCAATTTTGGGTGAGTTTTGAGGGTTTTCCCCCCATTTTTGGGAGGGTTTTCCCCCCATTTTTTAGGGTTTTTTTGACGGTTTTCCTCCCAAATTTTGGGGGGGTTTTTGAGGGTCCCACCCCCATTTTTTATATATTTTTGAAGGTTTTTCCCCCATTTTTGGGGTTTTTTTTGAGGGTTTTTCCCCCTCCAAACCCCGCCCCCCATTCCCTCAAGCCCCGCCCACCCCACAAGCCCCCCCCAAAGTGGGCGTGGCTTAAACGCTCCCCTCCCCTTTCTCTTTTTTTTACATTTTTTTCCCCAAAATCCCCAAATTTTTTGGGTTTCCCCCCAAACTTCGAACCCGTCGCCTGCGTGACGTCACCCTCACGCGCCACCCCCTCAAGGTCCCCTCCCTCCCCTCAGCGGGGCTGCCCCTTTCTCCGCCTGCTCCCATCTCCCATTTTTTCCATCTTTTTCCCCCAAAACCCCCAAATTTGGGGTTTTTCCCCTCAAACTTCGAGCCCGTCGCCTCCGTGACGTCACACCCCGTTCAAGACCCCCTTTTCCCCTTCCCCCCCTCCTCGGCCTGCCCCTTTCTCCACCTGCTCCCATCTCCCATTTTTTTTTCATTTTATCCCCAAAAAACTCCCAAATTTGGTTTTTTCCCCCCAAAATTCCAGCCCGTGACGTCACATCCACGCGCCGCCTGCGTGACGCCACATTTACTCGCCTCCCCCTCAAGGCCCCCTCTCCCTCCCCTCAGCGGGGCTGCCCCGCTCACCGCCTGCTCCCATCTCCCATTTTTTTTTCATTTTATCCCAAAACTCCCAAATTTGGGTGTTTTCCCCCCAAACTTCGAACCGGTCGCCTGCGTGACGTCACATTCACGCGCCTCCCCCTCAAGGCCCCCCTCCCCTCAGCGGGGCTGCCCCGTTCACCGCCTGTTCCCATCCCCCATTTTTTTTTCCATTTCTCCCCCAAACCCCCAAATTTGGGTTTTTCCCCCCAAACTTCGAGCCCGTGACGTCACACCCACGCGCCGCCTGCGTGACGTCACATCCACTCGCCTCCCCCTCAAGGCCCCCCTCCCTCCCCTCAGCGGGGCTGCCCCGCTCACCGCCTGCTCCCATCCCCCCTTTTTTTCCATTTTTCCCCAAATTTGGGTTTTTTCCCCCCAAAATGCGCGGGTGGGGTCGGTGCCCGCTGGTGGAGGACACTTTCACCCGGCTGTGCTCTCAGAGCAGCGTGTACGGCCTGGCCGCGCTGCAGGGCCGGGTCGGGGCGGGTTTGGGGGCCGAGCCCGCCGCGGGTTTTGGGCTCAGTTCGGGCGTTTTTGGGTTCAATTCGGGCGGTTTTGGGGCCGCCGCGTGGGGGGCGCTGCTGGCGGCGCCGCTCAAGGGGAAGGTTCTGCTCTTCAGGTACCTCCCCGTGGCAGCGCCCACCCTCAGCCCGCACGCCAGGGAGCTGCAGTTCACCTACATACCCGGTGCGTCATTAATGGGCTAATAATTCACTAATTAATGGGTTAATTAATAGGGTATTAACTAACAATTAATGGGGGATTGATCGGGAATTAATGGGGGATTCGTGGGTTTGTTGATGGGGGGGTTGAGGGGTCTGAGGGGGAGGGTGCAGTTCACTTACATACCCGGTGCGTCATTAACGGGTTATTAATTGTTAATTAATGGGGAATTAATTATTAATTAATGGGGATTGATCGGGAATTAATGGGGGATTGATCGGTAATGAATAGGGGATTGATCGGTAATGAATGGGGGATTCGTGAGTTTGTTGAGGGGTCTGAGGGAGGGGTGCAGTTCACTTACATATCTGGTAAGTCATTAATGGGCTAATAATTCACTAATTAATCTGGGAATTAACTGGTAATTAATGGGGGATTGATGGGGAATTAATGGGGGATTGATGGGGAATTGATGGGGGATTCATGAGGGGTCTGAGGGGGAAAGGTTTGGGGGTCTCTGAGAGCTGCAGTTCACTCACATGCCCGGTAATTAACGGGTTAATTAATTGTTAATTAATTGTTAATTAATGCGGGAATTAACTAACAATTAATGGGGGATTCATGGGGAATTGATGGGGAATTGATGGGGAATTAATGGGGGATTGATCGGGAATTAATGGGGGATTGATCAGTAATAAATGGGGAATTCATGAGGGGTCTAGGGAGGAGGTGCAGTTCACATACATACCCGGTAATTAATAACGGGCTAATAATTGTTAATTAATTGTTAATTAATGGGGAATTAACTGTTAATGAATGGGGTATTAATCGTTAGTGAATGGGAGATTGATCGGTCATGAATGGGGGATTGATCGGTAATGAATGGGGAATTCATGAGGGGTCTGGGGGGAGGTGCAGTTCACCCACATACCCGGTAATTAACGGGTTATTAATTGTTAATTAATTGTTAATTAATGGGGATTAACTGTTAATGAATGGGGTATTAATCGTTAGTGAATGGGAGATTGATCGGTCATGAATGGGGGATTGATCAGTAATAAATGGGGAATTCATGAGGGGTCTGGGGGGAGGTGCAGTTCACCCACATACCTGGTAATTAACGGGTTATTAATTGTTAATTAATTGTTAATTAATGGGGGATTAACTGTTAATGAATGGGGGATTGATCGGTAATGAATGGGGGATTGATCGTTAATGAATGGGGGATTCATGGGGAATTGATGGGGAATTCATGAGGGGTCTGAGGGGGGAGGTGCAGTTCACTTACATACCCGGTAATTAATAACGGGTTATTAATTGTTAATTAATGGGTTAATTAATTATTAATTAATGGGGATTGATCGGGAATTAATGGGGGATTAACTGTCAATTAATGGGGGATTGATCGTTAATGAATGGGGAATTCATGAGGGGTCTGGGGAGGAGCTGCAGTTCACCTACATACCCGGTAATTAATTAATAATGCACTAATTAATGGGTTAATTAATGGGGAATTAACTAACAATTAATGGGGGATTGATGGGGGATTCATGAGGGGTCTGAGGGGGGAAGGTTTGGGGGGTCTCTGGGAGGTGCAGTTCACCCACATACCCGGTAATTCATTAATAGTTCACTAATTAATGGGTTAATTAATGGGGAATTGATCGGGAACTAACTGTTAATGAATGGGGGATTGATCGGGAATTAATGGGGAATTGATCGGTAATGAGTGGGGAATTCATGAGGGGTCTGGGGAGGAGCTGCAGTTCACATACATACCCGGTAATTAATGACGGGTTATTAATTGTTAATTAATGGGTTAATTAATTATTAATTAATGGGGATTGATCGTTAATGAATGGGGAATTGATGGGGAATTAATGGGGCGGTTGAGGGGTCGGGGGGGGGGGAGGTGCAGTTCACCCACACACCCAGTAATTAACGAGTTATTAATTAATTAGTGCGGTAATTAATGGGGAATTGATTGTTAATGAATGGGGGATTGATCGGTAATGAATGGGGGATTGATCGGTAATGAATGGGGGATTCATGAGGGATCTGAGGGGGGAAGGTTGGGGGGTCTCTGGGAGGTGCAGTTCACCCACATACCCGGTAATTAATGGGCTAATAATTCACTAATTAATGCGTTAATTAATGGGGAATTAACTGTTAATGAATGGAGGATTGATCGGGAATTAATGGGGGATTCGTGAGTTTGTTGAGGGGTCTGAGGGGGAGGTGCAGTTCACCCACATACCCGGTACGTCATTAATGGGTTAATAATTCACTAATTAATGCGGGAATTAACTAACAATTAATGGGGGATTTACCGGTAATGAATGGGGGATTGATCGGGAATTAATGGGGGATTCATGAGGGGTCTGAGGGGGGAAGGTTTGGGGGGGTCTCTGGGAGGTGCAGTTCACCCACATACCCGGTAATTAATGAGCTAATAATTCATTAATTAGTGGGGAATAAGTGGGTAATTAACGGTAAATTAATGGTTAATTCATCTCTTGATGAGGGGTCTGGAGGGGGGAGGTTTGGGGGGGTCTCTGGGAGGTGCAGTTCACCCTTTGGAATTAGTTATTAATTAGTTATTAATTAGTAACTAATTGGTGGTTAATTAATGATTAATTAACAGATTTTTAATGAGAGGGCTCGGGGGACTGAGAGGTCGGGGGGGGGGAAGTTTGGGGGGTCTGAGACCTGCGATTCCCCCCTATAATTAATTATGAATTAGGGGTTAATTGGGGGTAAATTGGGTTTAATTAGGGGATAATTAGTGATTAATTAGTTGTTAATCACGGCAGTGGACGCCGAGATCGTGTCCATCGACTCGTTCTCCAAATCCCCCCCCCAGAGGGGGCTCGTGGTGGGCATCACCTTCATCAAGGTGGGGGATTTGGGGGGAATTTGGGGGAATTTGGGGTTTTGGGGGTTTTGGGGTTTTGGGGTTTTTGGGGGTTTTGGGGTTTTTGGGGGAGTTTTGGGTGATTTTGGAGGGTTTGGGGGTTTTTTGGGGTTTTCTTTTGGGGGTCTGGGGGTCTTGGGGCCTTTAGGGAATCTGGGGTCTTTAGGGAGTCTTGAGCGATCTTTGGAGAGTCTGGGAGTCTTTAGAAGTGAACCTAGGGATCTTATTAGGAACTCGAGGGATCTGGGTCTTTGGAGAACTTGGAGTCTTTCAGGATGGTCTGGAGCCCTGGGGTCTTTGAGGAATCTCGGGGTCTGAGGAGATTTTGGGAGTTTTGGGGTGAACCTAGGGGTTTTCAGGATGGTTTGGGGTTTTGGGGTTTTTAGGGAGCAGTTTAGACGATCTTTGGAGAGTTTGGGGTTTTTGGGGTGAATCTGAGACTTTTGGAGAGTTTTGGGTTTTGGGGAATTTGGGTTTTTGGGAGGGTTTGGGGTTTTGGGGTTTTGGGGTGGTTTTGGGGAATTTGGGGATTTTGGGAGGAATTTGGGGATTTTTGGGGAGAATTTGAGGTTTTTGGGAGGGTTTGGGGTGGTTTGGGGAATTTGGGTTTTTTGGGGGAGCTGGGAGTGGTTTTTGGGGGTGTTGGGTTTTTTGGGGGTCCCAGGGTTAGTTGGGGGTCCCAGGGTTAATGAAGGAGTCCCAGGGATGATTGGGGGCTCTCAGGGGGTCCCAGGGTTAATTTGGGGGTCCCAGGGGCTCTGGGGGCTCTCAGGGATGATTGGGGGTGAATTTGGGGGTCCCAGGATTAATTGGGGGTCCCAGGGTTAATTTGGGGTCCCCACCCCAGGACCCAGGGACAAGCCGAGCCCAGGGGGGAGCTGGGGGTGGTTTTGGGAGGGTTTGGGGTTTTTGGGGGTCCCAGGGGCTCTGGGGGTCCCAGGGGGTCTCAGGGGGTCTCAGGGGTCCCAGGGTTAATTGGGGGTCTCAGGGGGTCCCAGGGTGTCTCCAATCCCCCAAGGACTCGGGGGACAAACCCAGGGGCTCTTGGGGGGTTTGGGGGTCCCAGGGATGATTGGGGGTCCTAGGGATGATTGGGGGTCCCAGTGGTTAATTAGGGGTCCCAGGGTTAATTTGGGGGTCCCCACCCCAGGACTCAGGGGACAAACCCAGGGGCTCTTGGGGGATTTTGGGGTCCCAGGGTTCTCAGGGGTCCTAGGGATGATTAGGGGTCCCAGGGTTAGTGGGGGTGAATTTGGGGTCCCAGGGGCTCTGGGGGTCCCAGGGGTTTGGGGGTCTCAGGGGGTCCCAGGGGCTCTGGGGGGGTCTCAGGGTGTCCCCAATCCCCCCCCCAGGACTTGGGGGACAAACCCAGGGACTCATGGTGGGGGGAATTTGGGGGTCCCAGGGTTAATTGGGGGGTCCCAGGGTTAATTAAGGGGTCCCAGAGTTAATTAAGGGGTCCCAGGGTTAATTGGGGGGGGGTCCCCACCCCCAGGACTCGGGGGACAAACCCAGGGGTTCATGGGGGGGAATTTGGGGGTCCCAGGGTTAATTGGGGGGTCTCAGGGGGTCCCAGGGTTAATTTGGGGGTCTCAGGGGGTCCCAGGGATGATTGGGGGGTCCCAGGGGTGTCCCAGGGTTAATTGGGGGGATCCCAGGGGTTCATGGGGGTGAATTTGGGGGTCCCAGGTTAATTTGGGGGGTCCCAGGGTTAATTTGGGGGTCCCAGGGATGATTGGGGGTGAATTTGGGGGTCTCAGGGTGTCCCCAATCCCCCCAGGACTCCGGGGAGAAGCCGAGCCCGTTCCTGAACATTTACTGCGATTACGAACCCGGCTGCGAATTCGACCTCGACTGCGTCGCACGTGAGAGCCCCAAAACGGGGCAAAATCACCCCAAAATGGGGGAAAACCGACAGAAAGGGGGGAAAAACAACAGAAACGGGGAGAAAAACAACAGAAATGGGGAGAAAACCAACAGAAATGGGGAAAAACAGCCCAAAAGTGGGGATAAAATCAACAAAAATGGGGAGAAAACCAACAAATATGGGGAAAAAACCAACAAAAATGGGGCTGAAAATACCAGAAAGGGGGAAAAACAGCCAAAAAATGGGGAGAAAACCAAGAAAAACGGGGCTGAAAATACCAGAAATGGGGAGAAAACCAACAAAAATGGGGAGAAAACCAACAAAAATGGGGAGAAAACCAACAAAAATGGGGCTGAAAATACCAGAAATGGGGAGAAACAGCAAAAAAGGGGAAAGAACCAACAAAAATGGGGAGAAAACCAACAAAAATGGGGAGAAAAACAAAAAAAATGGGGCTGAAAATACCAGAAATGGGGAAAAACAGCCCCAAAAATGGGGGGAAACCAACAAAAATGGGGAAAAACAACCAGAAATGGGGAAAAACAGCCAAAAAATGGGGAGAAAATCAACCAAAAAACGGGGGGAAAGCCAACAAAAATGGGGAGAAAACTAGCCAAAATGGGGAGAAAACCACCAAAAAGGGGGAGAAAACTAACAAATATGGGGAAAAAACCAACAAATATGGGGATGAAAGCACCCAAAAACACCTCCCCAACCTCCCCCAAAAAGGTCCCTGACCCCCCCAGAACCCCCAAACCCACCCAAACTCCTAAAAAGGGTCCCTGACCCCCCCCAAAATTGTCCCTGACCCCCCAAAATTGTCCCAGCCCCCCCAAAATTGTCCCTGACCCCCCCAAAAATTGTCCCAGCCCCCAAAAAGGGTCCCTGACCCCCAGAACCCCAAAACCCATCCAAGCCCCCAAAAATGGTCCCTGACCCCCAAAATTGTCCTCTGACCCCGAAAAAGGGTCCCTGACCCCAAAAGGGTCCCTGACCCCCAAAAGGTTCCTGACCCCCAAAAGGGTCCCTGACCCCCAAAAGGGTCCCTGACCCCAGAACCCCAAACCTCCCCAACCCCCAAAAAGGGTCCCAACCCCCAAAAGGGTCCCTGACCCCCAAGCCCCCAAAAATGGTCCCTGATCCCCCAAAAGGGTCCCAGGCCCCCAAAAGGCTCCCTGACCCCCAAACCCCCAAAATGGTCCCTGACCCCCAAACAGGGTCCCTGACCTCCCCAGAACCCCCAAATCTCCCCAGCCCCCCAAAAGGGTCCCAACCCCCAAAAGGGTCCCTGACCCCCAAAAGGGTCCCTGACCCCAGAACCCCAAATCTCCCCAGTCCCCTTAAAAGGCTCCTGACCCCCTAAAAATGGTTCCAGCCCCCAAAAATGGTCCCTGACCCTCCCAGGTCCCCCAAAACCCCCAAAAGGGTCCCAATCCCCAAAAGGGTCCCTGACCCCCAAACCCCAAAAATGGTCCCTGACCCCCTTTCTCCCTCCCCAGAGAGCTGCCTGAACAAACCCCCAGGCCCCCAAACCCCTCCTAAACCCCCCAAACCCCCCAAAAGGGTCCCTGACCCCAAAAAGGTTCCTGACTCCCCAAAAAGGTTCCCTGACCCCCAAAAATGGTCCCTGACCCCCAAAATTGGACCCTGACCCTCCCAGGCCCCCAACCCCCCAAAAAGGCTCCCAGCCCCCAAAAATTGTCCCTGACCCCCAGAACCCCCAAAGGGTCCCTGACCCCCCAGAACCCTCAAATCTCCCCAACCCCCAAAAAGGTCTCAGACCCCCTAAAAATGGGCTCTGACCCTCCCAGAACCCCCAAAAGGTCCCTGACCCCTAAAAGGGTCCTAACCCCAAAAGGTTCCCAGCCCCCAAAATGGTCCTGACCCCCTTTCTCCCCTCCCCCAGAGAGCTGCCTGAACCACCCCCAGCCCCCAAACCCCTCAAACACCCCAAAAAGGGTCCCTGACCCCCAAACCCCCCAAAATTGTCCTGACCCCCAAAAATAGTCCCTGACCCCCAAACCCCCCAAAAGATCCCTGACTCCCAAAAATGGGTCCCTGACCCCCTTTTGTCCCCTCCCCCAGAGAGCTGCCTGAACCTGGAGCTTCGCTTCACCCCCTTCCACCTCTGCCACGCCCAGTAGGTGCCCCCCAGACCCCCCAAAAAACCCTGGGGACCCCCCTGAGCCTCGAGGGGACCCCCAAAAAAATCCTGAACCTCCAAAAAAATCCTAAAACCCAAAAAATTCCCCCCAAAATTCCCCCCCCTCCAGGGTCCAGGTGGGGGAGCACCAGGAGACCGTGTTCCTGCTCAGTGGGAATGACCCTGCTATCCATCTTTACAGGGAGGTGAGAGCACAAAAACACCCTAAATCACCCCAAAATATCCCTAAAACCCTCCAAAATATCCAAAAATCATCAAAAAATATCCAAAAATCATCAAAAAATACCCCCCAATCCCCCCAACCCAGCCCTAAATCCCCCCTTGTTCCTGCTCAGTGGGAATGACCCTGCCATCCATCTTTACAGGGAGGTGAGAGCCCTAAATCACCCCAAAATATCCAAAAATAACCCTAAAATATCAAAAAATCATCAAAAAATACCCCAAAATCCCCCAACCCAGCCCTAAATCCCCCCCTGTTCCTGCTCAGTGGGAATGACCCTGCTATCCATCTTTATAGGGAGGTGAGAGCCTAAAAACACCCTAAATCACCCCAAAATATCCCTAAAACCCTCCAAAATATCCAAAAATCATCAAAAAATATCCAAAAATCATCAAAAAATACCCCCCAATCCCCCCAACCCAGCCCTAAATCCCCCCCTGTTTCTGCTCAGTGGGAATGACCCTGCCATTCATCTTTATAGGGAGGTGAGAGCACAAAAACACCCCAAAATATCCCAAAAACATCCTAAATAACCCCAAAATATCAAAAAATCATCAAAAAATACCCCAAAATATCCAAAAATCATCCAAAAATACCCCAAAATATCCCAAAATCACCCCAAAATACCCCAAAAGCCCCAAAAAATACCCCAAAATATCCCAAAAATCACCCCAAAATATTTAAAAATTGTCCAAAAACACTCTAAAATATCAAAAAATCACCCAAAAACACCCCAAAATCACCTTAAAACCCCAAAATATCCAAAAATCATCCAAAAATACCCCCAAATCATCCAAAAAATCCCCCAACCCAGCCCTAAATCCCCCCCTGTTCCTGCTCAGTGGGAATGACCCTGCTATCCACCTTTATAGGGAGGTGAGAGCCCAAAAACACCCTAAATCACCCCAAAATCACCTTAAATAACCCCAAAAAATAAAAATATCATCAAAAAATATCCAAAAATCATCCAAAAATACCCCAAAATCCCCCCAAACCAACCCTAAATCCCCCCCTGTTCCTGCTCAGTGGGAATGACCCTGCTATCCACCTTTACAGGGAGGTGAGAGCACAAAAACACCCCAAAATATCCCAAAAACACCCTAAATCACCCCAAAATCACCTTAAACCCCCCCAAAATATCCAAAAATCATCCCAAAATACCCCAAAATATCCTAAAATCACCCCAAAATACCCCAAAAGCCTCAAAAAATACCCCAAAATATCCCAAAATCACCCTGAAATATTTAAAAATTCTCCAAAAATACCCCAAAATATCCCAAAAATCATCCAAAAATACCCCAAAATCACCTTAAAACACCCCAAAATATCCAGAAATCATCCAAAAATACCACCAAAATCATCCAAAAATACCCTAAAATATCCTAAAACCACCCCAAAATACCCCAAAAGCCTCCAAAAATACCCCAAAATATCCCAAAAATACCCCAAAATATCCAAAAATCATCAAAAAATACCCCAAAATCATCCAAAAATACCCCAACCCAGCCCTGAATCCCCCCCTGTTCCTGCTCAGTGGGAATGACCCTGCCATCCATCTTTACAGGGAGGTGAGAGCCTAAAAACACCCCAAAATATCCCAAAAACACCTTAAATAACCCCAAAATATAAAAATATCATCAAAAAATACCCCCCAATCCCCCCAACCCAGCCCTAAATCCCCCCCTGTTCCTGCTCAGTGGGAATGACCCTGCCATCCATCTTTATAGGGAGGTGAGAGCTTAAAAACACCCCAAAAACATCCTAAAATATCCCAAAATCACCTTAAAACACCCCAAAATATAAAAAAATCATCAAAAAATACCCCAAAATCACCCCAAAATACCCCAAAAGCCTCAAAAAATACCCCAGAATATCCCAAAATCCTCCAAAAACACCCCAAAATCACCTTAAAACACCCCAAAATACCCAAAAACACCCCAAAAAATCCAAAAATCATCCAAAAATCCCCCAAAATCATCCAAAAATCCCCCAACCCAGCCCTAAATCCCCCCCTGTTCCTGCTCAGTGGGAATGACCCTGCCAGCCACCTTTACAGGGAGGGGAGAGCACAAAAACACCCCAAAATATCCCAAAAATAACCCTAAATAACCCCCAAAAATAAAAATATCATCAAAAAATACCCCAAAATCATCCAAAAATACCCCCAAATCCCCCCAACCCAGCCCTAAATCCCCCCCTGTTCCTGCTCAGTGGGAATGACCCTGCCATCCATCTTTATAGGGAGGTGAGAGCCTAAAAATACCCTAAATCACCCCGAAAACATCCTAAAGTATCCCAAAATATTAAAAAATCATCAAAAAATACCCCAAAATACCCCAAAATCATCCAAAAATCCCCCAACCCAGCCCTAAATCCCCCCCTGTTCCTGCTCAGTGGGAATGACCCTGCCATCCATCTCTACAGGGAGGTGAGAGCTTAAAAACACCCTAAATCACCCCAAAATGTCCCAAAATATCCCTAAAACACCCCAAAATATCAAAAAACCATCAAAAAATACCCCAAAATCATCCAAAAATCCCCCCCTGTTCCTGCTCAGTGGGAATGAACCTGCCAGCCACCTTTACAGGGAGGTGAGAGCACAAAAACACCCTAAATCACCCCAAAATATCCCAAAAACCCCCCAAAATATCAAAAAACCATCAAAAAACACCCGAAAATATCCCAAAATCACCCCAAAATACTCCAAAAGCCTCAAAAAATACCCCAAAATATCCCAAAATCACCCCAAAATATTTAAAAATTCTCCAAAAACACTCTAAAATATCCAAAAATTCTCCAAAAACACCCCAAAATATCCAAAAACCATCCCAAAATCCCCCAACCCAGCCCTAAATCCCCCCCTGTTCCTGCTCAGTGGGAATGACCCTGCCAGCCACCTTTACAGGGAGGTGAGAGCACAAAAACACCCCAAAATATCCCAAAAACACCCTAAATAACCCCAAAATCACCTTAAAACACCCCAAAATATCCAAAAATCATCCAAAAATCCCCCCCTGTTCCTGCTCAGTGGGAATGACCCTGCCAGCCACCTTTACAGGGAGGTGAGAGCACAAAAACACCCCAAAAACATCCTAAATAACCCTAAAATATCCCAAAATCACCTTAAAACACCCCAAAATATCCAAAAATCATCAAAAAATACCCCAAAATATCCCCAAATCACCCCAAAATACCCCAAAAACCTCAAAAAATACCCCAAAATATCCCCAAATCACCCCAAAATATTTAAAAGCCCTCCAAAAATACCCCAAAATATCACATAAACACCCTGAAATATCACAAAAATCGTCCAAAAATACCCCAAAATATCCCAAAATCACCCCAAAGATCCCCAAAAACCATCAAAAGTACCCCAAAAATATCCCAAAATCACTCCAAAGATGTTTAAGAATGCCCTCAAGAATACTCCAGAAGCTAATCCCCCAGAATCCACCTAAAGGACCCAAAGCATCATGTTAAAAGTGTCACCCAGAATCACCTCAGAATATCCCAGAAATCGCTTCAAATTATTTAAAGATTCTTCAGAAATGATCCCAAAATACCCAAAAGCACCCCAGAATTTCCAAAAATCATCCAGATGTGCTCAAAATTCATCCAAAAATACCCCAATATATCCCAAAATCACCCCCAAATACCCCAAAATTCTCCAAAAATATCCCAATATATCTGAAAATCACCCTAAAATACCCCAAAAATACCCCAAAATATCCCAAAATCACCCCAAAAGCCTCCAAAAATACCCCAAAATATCCCAAAATCACCCCAAAAAGCCCCAAAATCCTCCAAAAATATCCCAAAATATCCCACAATCACCCCAAATTATCCAAAAATCCTCCAAAAATACCCCAAAATATCCTCAGAACTCACCCCCCGACCCATTTCCCAATTTTCCCCCTCATTTTCCCCAATTTCCCCCTCATTTTTCCCAATTTCCCCTCATTTTCCCCTCATTTTCCCCAATTTCCCCCTCATTTTCCCAATTTCCCCCCAATTTCCCCCAAATTTCCCAATTTTTCCACCCATTCCCCCTCATTTTCCCAATTTCCCCCAAAATTTCCCAATTTTTCCCCCAATTTTTCCCTCATTTTTCTCATTTTTCCCTTCATTTCCCCCTCATTCCCAATTTTCCCCCCATTTTTTCCCTTCATTTTCTCAATTTCCCCCAATTTTCCCCCAATTTTCCCCCTCATTTTCCCCAATTTTTCTCTCATTTTCCCAATTTTCTCCCCAATTTTCCCAATTTCCCCCATTCCCAGAATTCCTCGTCTCACCAGTTAGAGGAGCAGCCGATCCAGTTGCTCTTCCCGGAGCTCCAGCACGTCCCCAGCAAGTGAGTCCCCCCTTTTTTGGGGTCCCCCTTTTCCCTCCCACCCTTCCCAACATTCCCAACCTTCCCAGAATTCCAAAATTCCCAGAATTCCCATTTTTTTCCCATTTTTTCTCGTTTTTCCCAGCTTTTTGTTCTTGGACTTCAACCCCTCCCAAATCCCCCAAAAAGAACTCCTTGACCTCCCAACCCATCCCAAACCCCCAAAGACTCCTGACCCCCTCCCAAAACCCCCCTTTTCCCTCTCACCCTCAGAATTCCTGGAATTCCCAGAATTCCCATTTTTCCCATTTTCCCTGTTTTCCCAGTGTTTTGTGCTTGGACTTCCAACCCCTCCCAAACCTCCCAGGGCTCCCCAACCCCCCAAAAAGGCTCCAGGACCCCAAACCCCTAAAAAACTCCTTCTTTTCCCTCCCACCCTTCCCACCCTTTCCAGACTCCCAGAATTCCCAGAATTCCCATTTTTTCACATTTTTTCCCATTTTTTTCCCATTTTTTCCCTGTTTTTCCCAGTGTTTTATGGCTGGATGTCCAACCCTCCCTGGCTCCCATCGTTTGCCTCTCTGACCCTCCCAGAATCCCCAAACCCCCAAAAACCCCTTAAAAAAACCCTTTTCCCTCCCACCATTCCCATCCTTCTCAGAATTCCCAGAATTCCCATTTTTTTCCCATTTTTCGCATTTTTCCCAGTGTTTTATGGCTGGATGTCCAAGCCCTTCCAACCCCCCCCAAAAAAGAACTCCTTGACCCTCCCAACCCCTCACAAGCCCCCCCAAAAAGGCTCCAGAAACCCCCAAACCCCCAAAAGCTCCCCCAAACCCCTTCTTTTCCCTCCCACTCCCAAATTCACAGAATTCCCAGATTCCATTTTCCCCATTTTCCCATTTTTCCCAGTGTTTTATGGCTGGATGTCCAATCCCTCCCAAACCCCCAAAAGGCTCCAGAAACCCCAAAGCCCCCAAAAAAGCTCCCCAAACCCCCCTTTTCCCTCCCACCCTTCCCACCATTCCCAGACTCCCAGCATTCCCAGAATTCCCATTTTTTCCCATTTTTTTCCCATTTTTCCCATTTTTCCCAGTGTTCTGTGGCTGGACATCCAAGTCCTTCCAACCCCCCAAAAGAACTCCTTGACCTCCCAACCCCTCCCAAACCCCCAAAAACCCCTAAAACCCTCTCTCCTCCCAACATTCCCATTCTTCCCAGAATTCCCATTTTTCCCATTTTTCCCATTTTTTTCCCATTTTCCCAGTGTTTTGTGGCTGGATGTCCAACCCCTGCCCGGTTCCCGTCACCCACAAACCCCCCCAAAAACCCCCTAAAAAACCCTAAAACTCCCCTTTTCCTCCCACCCTTCCCATTTTTCCCACCCTTCCCATCCTTCCCAGAATTCCCAGAATTCCCATTTTTCCCCATTTTTCCCATTTTTTCCCAGTGTTTTGTGGCTGGATGTCCAACCCCTCCCCGGTTCCCGTCACGCCTCTCCTGACCCTCCCAGGCTCCCCAAACCCCCAAAAAACCCCTAAAAACTCCCCTTTTCCCTCCCACCCTTCCCACCATTCCCAGACTCCCAGAATTCCCAGAATTCCCATTTTCCATCTTTTCCCTGTTTTCCCAGTGTTTTATGGTTGGACTTCCAGCCCCTCCCAAACCTCCCAGGACTCCCAAACCCCCAAAACCCCTAAAAACCCCCTTTTCCTTCCCACTCTTCCCCACCATTCCCAGACTCCCAGCATTCCCAGAATTCCCATTTTTTCACATTTTTCCCTTTTTTTCCCATTTTTCCCTGTTATTTTCCCAGTGTTTTGTGGCTGGATGTCCAACCCCTCCCTGGTTCTCGTCACCTACAAACCCCCCAAACCCCTAAAAAACCCCTAAAAACCCCCTCTTTTCCCTCCCACCCCTCCCACCCTTCCCAACATTCCCAGACTCCCAGAATTCCCAGAATTCCCATTTTTCCTGTTATTTTTCCCAGTGTTTATATGGCTGGATGTCCAACCTCTCTGGTTCCCGTCACCCACAAACCCCCAAAACCCCTAAAAAACCCTAAAAAACCTCCTTTTCCTTCCCATTTTCCCACCCTTCCTATCCTTCTCAAATTCCCTGAATTCCCATTTTTTCCCATTTTTCCCCATTTTTCCCAGTGTTTTATGGCTGGATGTCCAACCCCTCCCTGGCTCCCATCATTGCTTCTCTGACCCTCCCAGAATCCTCAAACCCCCCCAAAAAAACCCCTTAAAACTCCCTCTTTTCCCTCCCACCATTCCCAGACTCCCAGAATTCCCAGAATTCCCATTTTTCCCATTTTTCCCAGTGTTTTATGGCTGGATGTCCAACCCCTCCCCGGTTCCCGTCACCGCCTCTCTGACCCTCCCAGGCTCCCCCAAAAAACCTCCCAAAAAAACCCCCCCAAAAACCCCCTAAAAAACCCCCCTTTTCCCTCCCACCCTTCCCATCCTTCTCAGACTCCCAGAATTCCCAGAATTCCCATATTTTCCTATTTTCCCAGTGTTTTGTGGCTGGATGTCCAACCCCTCCGGTTCCGGTCACCCACAAACCCCCCAAAAACCCCTAAAAACCCCTTAAACCCCCTCTTTTCCCTCCCAGCATTCCCACCCTTCCCATCCTTCCCAGAATTCCCAGAATTCCCATTTTTTCCCTGTTATTTTTCCCAGTGTTTTATGGCTGGATGTCTCAACCCCTGCCCGGTTCCGTCACCCACAAACCCCCAAAAACCCCTAAAAACCCCTTAAAAAAAAACCCTTTTCCCTCCCAGCATTCCCACCCTTCCCATCCTTCTCAGAATTCCCAGAATTCCCAGAATTCCCATATTTTTCCCATTTTTTCCCAGTGTTTTATGGCTGGATGTCCAACCCCTGCCCGGTTCCCATCACTGCCTCTCTGACCCTCCCAGGCTCCCCCAAACCCCCCAAAAACCCCCCTAAAAAACCCCCCTTTTCCTTCCCATTTTTCCCACCATTCCCAGACTCCCAGAATTCCCAGAATTCCCATTTTTCCCTGTTATTTTTCCCAGTGTTTTATGGCTGGATGTGCAGCCCCTGCCCGGTTCCCGTCACCGCCTCTCTGCCCTCGGCTGCCACAGCGGCTTCGTGCGCGTCGCCCGCGTCCAGGAGGACTCCAGAGGTGCCTTCCCCGACATTCCAGAGGGAATTCCCAACTGGAATTACCCCCCTGACCCTCCCCAGTGCCCCTGGATCCCAGTTCAGCCCAGTTCAGCCCAGTTCGGCCCAGTTTATTCCACTGGGATGGAGCTGGAAGTGATTCCACATTTTTCCCTGGAAAACCCCCCTTAAATTCCCACCTGGAATCCCCTCCCCAGCCCCAGTTTATCCCAGTTTGATCCCAGTTGGATCCCAGTGTGATCCCAGTTTAGTCCCAGTTTGCTCCCAGTTTGTTCCCAGTTTATCCCAGTTTGATCCCATTTTAATCCCAGTTTGATCCCAACCTGAATTCCACATTTTCCCTGAAAAACCCCCCTTAAATTCCCCCCTGGCATCCCCTCCCCAGCCCCAGTTTGATCCCAGTCGGATCCCAGTTTTTATCCCAGTTTGATCCCAGTTGATCCCAGTTTAATTCCACATTTTCCCTGAAAAACCCCCTTAAATTCCCCTGGCATCCCCTCCCCAGCCCCAGTTTGATCCCAGTTGGATCCCAGTTTTTATCCCAGTTTGATCCCAGTTGATCCCAGTTTAATTCCACATTTTCCCTGAAAAACCCCCCTTAAATTCCCCCCTGGCATCCCCTCCCCAGCCCCAGTTTGATCCCAGTCGGATCCCAGTTGGACCCCAGTTAGATCCCAGTTTGATCCCAGCCTGAATTCCACATTTTCCCTGGAAAACCCCCCTTAAATTCCCCCCTGGCATCCCCTCCCCAGCCCCAGTTTATCCCAGTTTGCTCCCAGTTTGATCCCAGTTTATCCCATTTGGATCCCAGTTTGATCCCAGCTGGATCCCAGTTTGATCCCAGTTTAATTCCAGTTTGCTCCCATTTTAATCCCAGTACATCCCAGCCTGAATTCCACATTTTCCCTGGAAAACCCCCCTTAAATTCCCCCCTGGAATCCCCTCCCCAGCCCCAGTTAATCCCAGTTTAGTCCCAGGTTTTATCCCAGTTTTGATCCCAGTTTGCTCCCATTTGGATCCCAGTTTAATCCCAGTTTTTATCCCAGTTTATCCCAGTTGGATCCCAGCTGGGATCCTAAAGATCCCAGCCTGAATTCCACATTTTCCTGAAAGTCAGCTTACCCCCTGAACTTCCCTCCTCAGCCTGTTTGATCCCACAGCTTTTATCCCCCAGTTTGACCCTAATTTGAATCCAGTTGGATCCCAGTTTAATGTTGATCCAGCCTGAATTCCACATTTTCCCTGGAAAAACCCCCCTTAAATTCCCCCCTGGAATCCCCTCCTCAGCCCCAGTTTGATCCCAGTTTTTATCCCAGTTTGACCCCAATTTAATCCCAGTTGGATCCCAGTTTAATCCCAGTTTGATCCCATTTTAATCCCAGTTTAATCCCAGCCTGAATTCCACATTTTCCCTGGAAAAACCCCCCTTAAATTCCCCCCTCCCCAGCCCCAGTTTATCCCAGTTTAGTCCCAGTTTTTATCCCACTTGGATCCCAGTTGGATCCCATTTGGATCCCAGTTTAATCCCAGTTTGGATCCCAGTTTAATTCCACATTTTTCCCTGGAAAACCCCCCTTAAATTCCCCCCTGGCATCCCCTCCCCAGCCCCAGTTTGATCCCAGTTGGATCCCAGTTTTTATCCCAGTTGGATCCCAGTTTATCCCAGTTTAATCCCAGCTTTTATCCCAGTTTCATCCCAGCCTGAATTCCACATTTTCCCTGGAAAAACCCCCCTTAAATTCCCCCTCCCCAGCCCCAGTTTATCCCAGTTTGCCCTAGTTTGACCCCGGGGTGAGGAAAGAAGAGGGAGATCCCTGATCCTTTTCCCCCTTTTTTTCCCTCCTGGAACCCCCGGAATTCCCGGAATTCCCTGGAATTCCCAGCCATCCTGCAGAGCTGGAGCCTCCAGCAGGACGGGCCCATCTCGTCCGTGCTGCTCTTCCCGCTGCCCCCGGAGCCTGAAAGTAAGGAAAAAAACCCCCCAAAATTCCCAAAAAACCTTGGAATTCTGCACGGGAAAAGCCCTCAGGATTCCAAGGAAAAGCTCAGAATTCCCAGGGAATTTTTGGGTTTTTAATTCCAGGTGGTCCCGAGGGTTCCTGGAGCCTCCTGGTGAGCAGCGCCCTCGAGGCCGCCGTCGTCTACAGGTGGGGAGTCCTTTGCTTCCCCCCAAAATCCTGGCATTTTACCCCTAAAATTCCCATTTTTTTCCCCCAAAATCCTGGGATTTTACCCCTAAAATTCCCATTTTTTTCCCCCTAAAATTCCCAATTTTTTCCCCCCAAAATTCCCTTTTTTTCCCCCCAAAATCCTGGCATTTTGCCCCCAGAATTCCCATTTTTTTCCCCCCCAAAATCCCGGGATTTTACCCCCAAAATTCCCTTTTTCCCCCTAAAATCCTGGGATTTTGCCCCTAAAATTCCCATTTTTTTCCCCCCAAAATTCCCATTTTTTCCTCTCAATCCTGGGATTTTGCCCCTAAAATTCCCATTTTTTTCCCCCAAAATTCCCATTTTTTCTCTCAATCCTGGGATTTTGCCCCTAAAATTCCCATTTTTTTCCCCCCAAAATTCCCATTTTTCCCCCAAAATCCTGGGATTTTGCCCCTAAAATTCCCATTTTTTTCCCCCCAAAATTCCCATTTTTTTCCCTCCAATCCTGGGATTTTGCCCCTAAAATTCCCATTTTTTTCCCCCCAAAATTCCCATTTTTTTCCTCTCCAATCCTGGGATTTTGCCCCTAAAATTCCCAGTTTTTTCTCCCCAAAATTCCCATTTTTTTCCTCTCCAATCCTGGGATTTTACCCTCAAAATTCCCATTTTTTTTGCCCAAAATCTTGGGATTTTGCCCCCAAAATTCCCAGGTTTTTCCCCCCCCAATCCCAGGGGTTTGTCCTCAAAATTCCCGGTTTTTTCCTCCCAATCCCAGGGGTTTGTCCCCAGAATTCCCATTTTTCCCCCCAAAATCCTGGGATTTAGCCCCTAAAATTCCCTTTTTTTTCCCCCCCAAAATTCCCATTTTTTTCCTCTCCAATCCTGGGATTTTGCCCCTAAAATTCCCATTTTTTTCTCCCCAAAATTCCCATTTTTTCCCCTAAAATCCTGGGATTTTGCCCCTAAAATTCCCTTTTTTTTCCCTCCAATCCTGGGGGTTTGTCCCCAAAATTCCCGGTTTTCTTTCCCCCAAAATCCTAGGATTTTGCCCCCAGAATTCCCATTTTTCCCCCCTAAAATCCTGGGATTTTGCCCCTAAAATTCCCATTTTTTCCCCCTAAAATTCCCAATTTTTTCCCCCCAAAATTCCCTTTTTTTTCCCCCTAAAATCCTGGAATTTTTGTCCCTAAAATTCCTATTTTTTTCCCTCCAATTTCAGGGGTTTGTCCCCAAAATTCCCATTTTTTTCCCCCCCAAAATCCCGGGATTTTACCCCTAAAATTCCCATTTTTTCCTCCTAAAATCCTGGGATTTTGCCCCTAAAATTCCCATTTTCCCCCAAATTTCCATTTTCCCCCTAAAATCCTGGGATTTTGCCCCTAAATTCCATTTTCCCCCAAAATTCCCATTTTTCCCCAAAATCCTGGGATTTGCCCTAAATTCCATTTTTAAATTCCATTTCCTAAAATCCCGGGATTTTACCCCTAAAATTCCCAATTTTTTTTCCCCCAAAATCCCGGGATTTTACTTCTAAAATTCCCATTTTTTCCTCCTAAAATCATGGGATTTTGCCCCTAAAATTCCCATTTTTTTCCTCTCCAATCCTGGGATTTTGCCCCTAAAATTCCCAATTTTTTCCCCCCAAAATTCCCATTTTTTTCCCCCCCTAAAATCCTGGGATTTTGCCCCTAAAATTCCCTTTTTTCCCCCAAAATTCCCATTTTTTTCCCCAAAATCCTGGGATTTTACCCCTAAAATTCCCATTTTTTTCCCCTAAAATCCTAGGATTTTGTTCCTCAAAATTCCCATTTTTCCCCCCCAATCCCAGGGGTTTGTCCCCAAAAATTCCCATTTTATTTTCCCCAATCCTGGGATTTTTACCCTCCTAATTTCCAGGTTTTTTTCCCCCAAATCCCGGGATTTCGCCCCCAAAATTCCCAGTTTTTTTCTCCAATCCCCCTGACCCCCATTCCCATGGAATTCCCCTGGAATTTTCCAGGAATATCCTTGTCCAAGGCCTGGATTCCCCTGACCCCCATTCCCATGGAATTTGCCCCAGAATTCCCATTTTTTTCCCCCTAAATCCTTGGATTTTGTTCCTCAAAATTCCCAGGTTTTTTTCCCCCAATCCCAGGGGTTTGTCCCCAGAATTCCCATTTTTTCCCCCTAAATCCTTGGATTTTGTTCCTCAAAATTCCCAGGTTTTTTTCCCCCCAATCTCAGGGGTTTGTCCCCAAAAATTCCCATTTTTTTCCCCCTCAAAATCCTGGGATTTTACCCCTAAAATTCCCATTTTTTTTCCCTCCAATTCCAGGGGTTTGTCCCCAAAATTCCCGGTTTTTTCCCCCCCAAATCCTGGGATTTCACCCCCAAAATTCCCAGGCTTTTTCTCCAATCCCCCTGACCCCCATTCCCATGGAATTCCCATGGATTTTCCAGGAATATCCTGATCCAAGGCCTGGATTCCCCTGACCCCCATTCCCATGGAATTTTACCCCTAAAATTCCCATTTTTTTCCCTCCAATCCCAGGGGTTTGTCCCCAAAAATTCCCATTTTTTCCACCTAAATCCTTGGGATTTTGTCCCCAAAATTCCCATTTTTTTCCCCCAAATCCCGGGATTTCACCCCCAAAATTCCCAGTTTTTTTCTCCAATCCCCCTGACCCCCATTCCCATGGAATTCCCATGGAATATTCCAGGAATATCCTTGTCCAAGACCTGGATTCCCCTGACCCCCATTCCCATGGAATTCCCATGGATTTTCCAGGAATATCCTGATCCAGGGCCTGGATTCCCCTGACCCCCATTCCCATGGAATTTTTCCAGGAATATCCTGATCCAGGGCCTGGATTCCCCGGTTTCCCTCCTGGGCATTCCCTGACCCCCATTCCCATGGAATTCCCATGGATTTTCCAGGAATATCCTGATCCAAGGCCTGGATTCTCCGGTTTCCCTCCTGGGCATTCCCTGACCCCCATTCCCATGGAATTTTCCAGGAATATCCTGATCCAGGGCCTGGATTCCCCGGTTTCCTTCCTGGGCATTCCCTGACCCCCAATTCCCATGGAATTTTGCCCCCAAAATTCCCATTTTTTTCCCCAAAATCCCGGGATTTCACCCCCAAAATTCCCAGGTTTTTTCTCCAATCCCCCTGACCCCCATTCCCCTGGAATTTCCCAGGAATATCCTTGTCCAAGGCCTGGATTCCCCGGTTTCCTTCCTGGGCATTCCCTGACTCCCATTCCCATGGATTTTTCCAGGAATATCCTTGTCCAGGGCCTGGATTCCCCTGACCCCCATTCCCATGGAATTTTCCAGGAATATCCTGATCCAGGGCCTGGATTCCCCGGTTTCCCTCCCTGACCCCAATTCCCCTGGAATTTCCCAGGAATATCCTGATCCAGGGCCTGGATTCCCCGGTTTCCCTCCCTGACCCCATTCCCATGGAATTCCCAGGAATATCCTTGTCCAAGGCCTGGATTCCCCGGTGTCCCTCCCTGACCCCCATTCCCATGGAATTTTCCCAGGAATATCCTGATCCAAGGCCTGGATTCCCCTGACCCCCATTCCCATGGAATTTTGCCCCCAGAATTCCCTTTTTTTTGCCCCAAAATCCCAGGATTTCACCCCCAAAATTCCCAGTTTTTTTCTCCAATCCCCCTGACCCCCATTCCCATGGAATTCCCCTGGAATTTTCCAGGAATATCCTGATCCAAGGCCTGGATTCCCCGTTTTCCCTGCCCGGCAGCTGCGGCTCCGACAGCGTCGTTTGCGCCCGCGTGGCCGACGTCGACCTGGACGGGACCCCCGAGATCCTGCTGGGAACCTACGGACAGGTGGGCATTTTCCTGGGAATTCTGGGCCTCTGATCCTGCTTTTCCTGGGAATCCTGCCTTGTTTATCCTGGGAATGCTGCTGGGAACCCACGGACAGGTGGGAATTCCTGGGAATTCTGATCCTGCCCTAATCCTGGGAATCCTGCCCTGCTTATCCCGAGATCCTGCTGGGAACCTACGGACAGGTGGGGATTCCTGGGAATTCTGGGCTTGCTTTTCCTGGGAATTCTGGGTCTCATAATCCCGGGAATCCTGCTGGGAACCTACGGACAGGTGGGGATTTCCTGGGAATTCTGGGCCTCTAATTCTGGGAATTCTGGGTCTCTGATCCTGCCCTAATCCTGGGAATGCTGCCCTCCAAATCCTGGGAATCCTGCTGGGAACCTACGGACAGGTGGGCATTTTCCTGGAATTCTGATCCTGCTTTTCCTGGGAATCCTGCCCTGCTTATCCTGGGAATTCTGGGTCTGCTTTTCCTGGGAATTCTGGGTCTCATAATCCTGGGAATGCTGCTGGGAACCCACGGACAGGTGGGGATTTCCTGGGAATTCTGGGTCTCCTAAACCCGGGAATGCTGGGTCTGCTTTTCCTGGGAATTCTGGGCCTCCTAATCCTGGGAATGCTGCTTTGTTTATCCTGGGAATGCTGCTGGGAACCTACGGACAGGTGGGCACTTCCTGGGAATTCTGGGCCTCCAAATCCTGGGAATTCTGGGCCTCTAATCCTGGGAATCCTGCCCTGCTTTTCCTGGGAATTCTGGGCCTCCAAATCCCGGGAATGCTGCTCCCCTAATCCCGGGAATGCTGCTGGGAACCCACGGACAGGTGGGCACTTCCCGGGAATTCTGGGCCTCCTAATCCTGGGAATTTTGGGTCTCTAATCCTGGGAATCCTACCCTGCTTTTCCTGGGAATTCTGGGCCTCCAAATCCCGGGAATGCTGCTCCCCTAATCCCGGGAATGCTGCTGGGAACCCACGGACAGGTGGGGATTTCCTGGGAATTCTGGGCCTCCTCAGCCTGGGAATTCTGGGCCTCTAATCCTGGGAATCCTGCCCTGCTTTTCCTGGGAATTCTGGGCCTCCAAATCCTGGGAATTCTGGGCCTCCTCAGCCTGGGAATGCTGCCTTGCTTATCCCAGGAATCCTGTCCTCATCATTTTCAAATTTCCCCAGTTTTCCTGCGTTTTTTTTCCCCTGTTTTCCTTAAATTTCCCCCAATTTTCTCTCCGTTTTTCTCATTTCTTTTAGAATCTCCCAAATTTTTTTTTGGATTTTCCCCATTTTTATCGATTTTCCCCCCCCCAAGTTCGAATTTTCTCCGTAAAATTTCACCTGAATTCCCCCAAAATTCCCGTTTTTCCCCCCAAATTCCCCCAAAATTCCCCCCCAAAATTTCCCAGGCTTTTCCCCAAATTCTTCTCGAATTCCCTCAAATTTCACTGGAATTCCATCAAATTCCCCCAAATTCCCACAAATCCCCCCGAATCCCCCCCGAAATCCCCAATAATTGTTATTAACTATTATTATTAATATTATTTTTATTTTTCCCCCCCTGCAGGAGCTGCTGTGCTACAAATACTCGGGGGGGGAGGGGCGGGAGTTCCTCCCCCTCTGGTCCCGCCGCTTCCCCTCCCCCCTCCTGGCCCTGCGGCCCCTCGACCTCACCGGGGACGGGCTGAGCGAGCTCGCCGTCGTCTGCCTCAGGGGGCTGCACATCCTGCAGGTCAGGGGGGGCAAAAACACCCCAAAATCACCCCAAAAATGGCCCTAAAACACCCCAAAATTACCCCAAAAATCCCCTCAAAAATGGCCTTAAAATGGCCCCAAAATGGCCCAAAAATGGCCCCAAAACGGCCCCTGGAGCTGGCGGGGGATGGGACGGGCTGAGCGAGCTCGCCGTCGTCTGCCTCAGGGGGCTGCACATCCTGCAGGTCAGGGGGGTCAAAAACACCCCAAAATCACCCCAAAATTACCCCAAAAATCACCCAAAAATCACCCCAAAAATCGCCCCAAAAATGGCCCCAAAACGGCCCCTGGAGCTGGCGGGGGATGGGACGGGCTGAGCGAGCTCGCCGTCGTCTGCCTCAGGGGGCTGCACATCCTGCAGGTCAGGGGGCTCAAAAACACCCCAAAAACACCCCAAAAACACCCCAAAATCACCCAAAAAATCCCCTCAAAAATGGCCTTAAAATGGCCCCAAAACGGCCCCAAAACGACCCCTGGAGCTGCCGGGGGATGGGCTGGGCTGAGCGAGCTCGCCATCGTCTGCCTCAGGGGGCTGCACATCCTGCAGGTCAGGAGACCCCAAAAACACCCCAAAAACACCCCAAAATCACCCCAAAAATGGCCAAAAAATCCCCTCAAAAATGGCCTTAAAATGGCCCCAAAACGGCCCCTGGAGCTGCCGGGGGATGGGCTGGGCTGAGCGAGCTCGCCGTCGTCTGCCTCAGGGGGCTGCACATCCTGCAGGTCAGGGGGGTCAAAAACACCCCAAAAACACCCCAAAAACACCCCAAAAATGGCCAAAAAAACTGCTCCAAAAATGGCCTTAAAATGGCCCCAAAACAGCCCCAAAAACGGCCCAAAACTGGTTCTGAAATGGCCCCAAAAATGGCCCAAAAACGGCCCCAAAACTGCCTCAAAAACCACCCCAAAAACCGTCTCAAACCACCCCAAAAATGAGCCCAAAATGGTCCCCAGAATGGCCCCAAAATGGCCCTAAAAAAGGCCTCAGAACAGCCCCAAAATGGCTCTGAAACGACCCCCAAAATGACCTCAAAACAGCCCCAAAAATGGCCTCAAAATGGCCCAAAAATGGCTCTGAAACTGCCCCAGAATGGGCCCCAAAACAGCCCCAAAACCCACCCAAATTGGCCCAAAAATGGCTCTGAAAGGGCCTCAAAAATGGCCCCAAAACGGTCCCAAAACCACCCCAAAAACTGCCCCAAATTCTCCCAAAAATCCCAGAAATTTCCCCTAAATCCCCCCCAAATTTCCCCCAAAATTCCCCCCAAATCCCCTCAAATCGCCAAAATTCCCCCAAATGCCTGAAAATTCCCCAAAATCCCCCAAAATTTCTCCCAAAATCCCCCCAAATCCCTCCCAAATCCCCTAAAATCCCCCAAACTTCCCCAAATTCCCTCAAAATCCCCCAAATCCCCCCAAATTTTCCCAAAATTCCCCCAAATCCCCCAAATTTTCCCAAAACCCCCCCAAAATTCCCAATTTTCCCCCCCTCCAGCACAGCCTGGAGCCGACGGCGCGGCTGCTCCTGGAGCGGCTCCGGAGGGAGGTGAAGAGGAGGAAGGAGCTGGGGGAGGAAAAGGAAAAGGAAAAAAAGGAAGAGGAAAAAAAGGAAGAGAAAAAGGAAAAAGAAAAGGAAAAAAAAGAAAAGGAAAAGGAGAAAAAGGAAGAGGAAAAAAAGGAAAAAGAAAAGGAAAAAAAGGAAGAGGAAAAAAAGGAAAAGGAAGAGGAAAAGGAAAAGGAAAAAAGGGGGGGAGGGGAAGGAGAAAAGGGAGTGGGAACCCCCCCGACCCCTCCCCCAAATCCTCCCAATCCCAATAAATGACCTGACCCCGAATTCCTGCAGGGTTTTTTTGGGGGAGGGGATTTGGGGGGATTTGGGGGATTTGGGGGTCCCTAAAAGGGGTTTGGGGGTCCTGGGGGAAAATTGGGAGGTCCTGGTTGGGGTTGGGGGAAATTTGAGGCTTTGGGGGTCCAGGAGGGATTTGGGAGGTCAGGGGGTCTTGGGGGCTTACAGGTGGAAATTTGGGGTCTTGGGGGATTTGGGGGTCTTGGGTGGGGTTTGGGGGTCCGGAGGGGTTTGGGGGTCTGGGGAAATTTGGGGTCCTGGGGTGGATTGGGGAGGGTCTGGGGGAGTTGGGGTCTTGGGTGGGGTTTGGGGGTTCGGGAAATTTGGGGGTTTGGGGGTCTTGGGTGGAGTTTGGGGGTCTGGGGTGGAAATTTGGGGTCCTGGGGGATTTGGGGGATCTGGGGGATTTGGGGAGTCTGGGGGAGTTGGGGGTCCTGAGGGGATTTGGGGGTCCTGGGGTGGAAATTGGGGTCCTGGGGGTGTTTTGGGGGTCCCGGGGTTGTTTTGGGGGTCCCTGGGTTGTTTTTTGGGAGTCCCTGGGGTTGTTTTTGGGGGTCCCCCATTGTTTTTTGGGGGTCTTTGGGGGCGTTTTTGAGGGTCCTGGGGTGGTTTTTGGGGTCCCGGGTATTTTTGGGGGTCCCAGGTATTTTTGGGGATCCTGGGTTGTTTTTGGGGGTCCTGGGTTTTTTTGGGGTCCTTGGGGACGTTTTTGGGGTTCCGGGGTTGTTTTTGGGGTCTTTGGGGGTGTTTTCTTTGGGGGGTCCTACGGGGGTCGTTGGGAGGAATTTGGGGGTCCATCGAGTGTTTTTGGGGGTTCCGGGGAGGGGGTTGTTCCTGTGGGTGGGGGCGGGGCCATCGCCATCCCCTCCCCCCACACCGCCTCGCTCCGCCCCTCCCCCGCTGCCTCCCCCGCCCCTCCGCCCCCTTTTTTCTCCCTCCCCCCCAAATGGAGCTTTAACCGCGCCGGCAGCGGAGCGGACCCGGGGGGGAACAGGTACCACTTTGGGGGGTCGGGGGTCCCAATTTACCCCCCTGCCCTCTCCCCACACTCCCCTCCATCCCCCTCCCCCTCATTTCCCACCCCGCCAATCCTCAGGTGGGGAGGGAAAACCCCTGACCCCCTAAAAAGCCCCCATTGGGGTCTCCCACCCCCACCAGCCCCTCCCCACCCCCTCGACACCCCCTCCTCCCGACCCCTCCCCTTTTTTTTGGG